>NW_027327845.1:0-148560 GCF_047675955.1 Chlorocebus sabaeus
TTCTTGCTCTTCTCATCATTTCTCAGACGCCTTATAAAAAAAGCAAACTCCTGCTTGCCGTCACTGGCTGAGTTTGGCAAATGGGTGTTTACCCTGGAAAGAGGGGCATTTTGTCCTCTGGAACATCTAAGGCGCCCTTTGGTGAGGTGGTCTGTATCTGACCACTGTATCCCGTGGGCGTCCTTCCTGCTTCCACCTTCCCTTTCTGAACGCCTCCGCCTCCAGGGCTTTAATTTTCCTTCTGTGTGTGTGCCACGCAGAGGTTATGACTGTTGTGCCACTGCCCTGTTTTTTCTCTTTCTTTCTTTCTTTCTTTTTTTTTTTTTTTTTTTTTTTGCTGAGGGCCCAAAACTTGCTGCATCTCAAAAGAAGCAATTGCATCCATTTGTTCGCGATGAGCATAAACTGCTCTTTAAGGGAGACTAATTGGTAAACCCTGCTGCTGTGGGTAGACAGACAGAGGTGGCCATGGAAGGAAGGCTCTGCCTCTTGGAAGCCTGCACAACCGTCCTGCTTTCTTTCTTCAGTATCCGCGGGGGGTGGGGGGTGGTTAATTTTAATAAGCCCTGGAAACCAACAAAGCAGGAAAGTGCTAAGACATTGAGGTGTGAGATTTAAAATTACAACCAGCAGCCTCTCATTCTTCCTTCACTGAGGAAGGAAGGAACCAGTTGCCTCTTCGTTTTGGGGCTGCAGGGTATGTTTGGCAGCGACACTGGCCCTTTGTGCTGTGTGACTCATGAATTGAGATAGTTCTTTGCTAAGTGTTTTGTGCAGTAGGTATGAAATGGAGAAAGAGGGAGCACTGTCCAGGGTGGAGAGGCGTGGAGAGACGCTGTGATACATAGCGAGTCCTTTTCTTCTGGGCTCCTGGTTTTCAATCTTTTTCTTTTTTTTTTTTCTAACAGCTTGAAAGATGGTTTTTGTGTCTTAATTAAAAGATTGAAGACTGTGGGTCAGACCCAAACTAATTCCATTGGCATCAAAGAGAAGGATTCTTTACATATTTATCTATAGGCATAATTGATTTTTTTATTTTTTGCTGAATTATCTGGTTAGTCAAATCATACATTAGAGAAGTAATATTAAAAATTAAAAATTAAAAAATGTATCTGTAAACATATCCCCCTTCCATTCCAGTCTTTGTCTCTGTGTAATTTTAGAACCTTGGGCCATGATGTACATAGAGTTTATATTCTTTTAATATCTTGCTACTTCATTATTTTCATGTTTAATCTTTGGGTTGATGTATCACAGGTCACTTGACTGTTTCTTACAGGTGTTTGGTTTAATTTTTTTTTTTCCCTTAACGCTAATGTAAATTTCAGTGTTTGGATGGTAGTTTTAGCAGAATTTAAGGCAGAGTCTCAGTTAGGGTGATGGATCGATTTATAGTCCCTAGTTTGAGGAGGAAGGTGGCAATATGCCCTTTCTTCTAAAATTGATATGTTAAATCACAATGGACATTTACTTGATTTTGAGCACTTGGGACTCCCCTGGGGTTCACTGGTATTGCAAGGTCAGGGCTGGGGATCTTCTGCTGGAGAGGCCCCCAGCGTGCCCAGCGCAGGGTCCTGAGTGCGTTGCTGCAGGACAGAAGCTCTGGGCTTTGCCCTCCAGCGGCCGTCGCTCTGGGAAGAGCTGGCTGCTCCAGGAATGAGGCCTATGCTCTGAAGCTTACAGTCAGCAGACCAGCAAAGGTCAGCACAGATGACCTTATATGAATCATTCATTTAACAGGCATTCATGGAATACACATTCCATGCAGCTGGAACTTAGAGTGGAAGGCCATCAGTTCACTGTTGTCTCAGCAGAACTTTGTCCCTGGGTCCCTGTTGAACTTAGAGTGGAAGGCCATCTGCTCACTGTTGTCTGAGCAGAGCTTGGTCCCTGGGTCCCTGTTGAACTTTGAGTGGAAGGCCATCAACTCACTGTTGTCTGAGCAGAGCTTGGTCCCTGGGTCCCTGTTGAACTTAGAGTGGAAGGCCATCAGCTCACTGTTGTCTGAGCAGAGCTTGGTCTCTGGCTCCCTGTTGTAGCCTCCGCTCCTAGGAGGTGCACGGTGAGTGTTGGGGGACCCTCCACAGGCACAATTGCTGAACAAGGACCCCTCCCAAGGGTGTCAGCCCTAGGCCCTGAGCTCTGAAGAGGAGGAAGGCATTCCTAGGGCCGACTTCCCTTCTGGATACTGAGCTCTGCCCAGAAAGAAACTCTTCCACATTCACTGCAGTGAAGTTCATACTTTAGAGACTGGGGCCTGCATTCCCCAGAATTTCATGGCCACAGGTGGTGGCCACACCATGCGACTGGTGTCTATGTTCCCTGGAATTTCCGTGGCCATAGACGGTGGCTGTACCATGTGACTGGGGTCTGCATTCCCTGGAATTTCCGTGACTGCCGGTGGTGGCTGCACCATGCGACTGGAGTCTGTGTTCCCCAGGATTTCTGTGACCACAGATGGTAGCTGCGCCATGCGACTGGAGTCTGTGTTCCCCAGGATTTCTGTGATCACAGGTGGTAGCTGTACCATGTGACTGAGGGTCTGCGTTCCCCTGAATTTCCGTGGCCATAGGTGGTGGCTGTACCATGGGAATGAGGGTCTCTGTTCCCTGGAATTTCCATGGCCATAGGTGGTGGCTGTACCATGCGACTGGGGTCTGCGTTCTCCAGAATTTCTGTGGCTGCAGGCTGTGGCTGCACCATGCGACTGGGGTATGCATTCCTTGGAATTTCCATGGCCATATATGGTGGCTGTACCATGTGACTGAGGGTCTGCATTCCTTGGAATTTCCATGGCCATAGATAGTGGCTGTACCATGTGTCTGAGGGTCTGCGTTCTCTGGAATTTCTGTGGCTGCAGATAGTGGCTGTACCATGTGACTGAGGGTCTACATTCCTGGAATTTCTGTGGTCGCACATGGTGGCTGTACCATGCAACTGGGGTCTACATTCCCTGGAATTTCCTTGGCCACAGGCGGTGGCTGCACCATGCATCAGGTCCTCTGTCTCAGGAGTTGGTGCCATTGTCTCTGTTACTCCCTCGCCTGACACAGAGAGGCAGTTCCTGACTTTATCACTCCCAGGAAACACACAGGCATCTGTTTTGGATCCTTGTTTTCTTTCCCCATCACTTTTCTCATCAAAGGGAAATTCACATCCTCTAAAGCTGAAAATGGTGTGGGGCCCCCTGGTGGTCTTTCCAAGGCATTATCAGCAGGTAAATTAGATCATGTGGGCCAGTGTACCTGAAGTGAAAACAGAAAGGTAAGTCGTGTCACTAAACTTTGCTGGGAGATTCAGGGTCTTTTTCAGTGGCAGAATCATCCAAAGTAAGTTGTTTTTTCACTGCAGATCTAGATGGTTGGCTGTGTCGGGATTAAACTTAGCCAGTGTCGACAGAGTGTTGCTTAATCCTCACGGAAGGGTGTCAAGTACATTGAAGAATAGCTGCCGAGTCTGCTATTGTCGGGAGAGGGGCAGGTACGTCTCTCGCTTAGCCCAGTGCTGCAGGAGGCCAGGCTCACGTCAGGCTGTGCGTGTGAGTGGGTTGGATTTTTAGCACTCTGGGACGGTAAAGCACAAACATCTATTTTTAACTTGTGGGTGACCTTCTTCTGTGCTGCTTGAGTCTCTGTGGGCCTTTCTCTGTTTCCTTCCTGAGGAGTCTGTGCCAGGGTCCCAAGCGTTCTCTGGGCTGCACCTCCGCACCTGCCCAGTGAGGAGCCTCCTCCTGGTGGCTGTGGGACTGGGCTGGGCCCACACTGTCAGCATCATCTGGGGTAAGCAAGCCCGCCCTTCCACACCTCAGTGTCCCCAGCTGTTGAACAGGGCTAATCAACTGACCGTCAGGATTAATGGGGATCAGATGCGCTCATCTCATAGCCCTGTTGGTAAATAGCCACTTCCACTCTGTCCTCCAATGTGCTACTCTAGACTTTTTCTTTACCTCCATTTAGCCAGGTGATTCGAGGTGACAGTGACTATCAAGAGGGATGTACAGAGGAAATCAGTGGAAGAGAGCTCGAGGAGCAGACATGGGTGCAGGGAGCACAGTGCGTGAAGCACGGATGCAGGGAGCATAGGCATGGGGAGCACAGATAGGTGTAGGGAGCATGGGCATGGAGAGGACGGGTGCGGGGAGAACGGGTGTGGGGAGCACGGATGCCCGGTGCACAGGTGTGGGGAGCACGGGCGTGTGACGCATGGGTGTGGGGAGCATGGGTGCTGGGAGCACAGGTCATGGAGAGCATATGTGTACTTGCTCTGCTCTGACAGATGCTGCCGAGCATGTACTCTGTGCTCAGATGGGTCAGAGCCTCAGTGCCTCTTTTTAAAAAAAAAAAAAAAATTCTTTTTTTAAAGATAGTACTTCTGTCTTCCTGGTGGCCCCTTTTAGTCGATACTATTTTAAGCCTGCTTTTCCAGAGAAAAGCTAGGAAGGATGGCCTATATAGGTTCCAGTCTGGGCATATCTGGAAGAATGGGTCTCTTTTAGGTTTGAGTCTGGCGTACCTGGGGACATCTTTGAACCTCCACTCAGAGTCCCAGAACCACGTGTAGAGGCTCCCCAAATGTCTGCTTGGACTTTCCCCTCTGCTCGGGGATGATGAAGAGCAGAACCTCACCCTGCCACGACCTCTGGGGTCCTCCTTCCTGGAGGGCAGTGCCTTGGTGACCAGCGTGTGTAGGAGTCTGAGCTGGCACCTTCGGGCTATGCTGTGCAGCGGGGGCTCATGCCATGGGGCATTCTTGTGTTCTGCACCGGGACTGGTGATGTTGGGTATCCTCATGCACTGTGGACCACATGGGGTGCACATGAGCCAGACAGCTCCCGGAATTCGGAGCCTGGCTCTGTCTCAGGCCACCCACCTGTCTGTGGCACTTCTGAGGGATTGTGGGGACCGTATGAGTCTGTGTCCCCACCCTCACTGGCTGGACACCTGTGCCAGGCTGGAGCTTTATGTTTCACCATCCCCTGTTCCGAGTTGTGTGAATATTTATTTTCATTACCTACTCTCATGAGCTTTCCTTTTTAAAAAAAAAAAAAAATCGGAGACAGACTTTGAAGTCCCCTGGCCCCACCGTTCGTGGACCTAATGGTATTGCAGAAATTATGACTTCAATTATGTATAATAACTGGGGCTACTTTAAAAGTCATGTAAAGGAACAAGGTGGAGTAGCCATTTCAAGCTGTACATCATGCTGGATTCTTAAGTGAACATTATCAGGCTTTCAACACATTTTCTCTTTTTATTTACTTTGGAGAATATAATGGATGCTCAGAAGCTGTTGGAATTTAGTAAGAGGAAGTTATCCTTAAGAAGCTATTTAAGCAAGGGGACAGTTGGAGTAAACGTAAATTATGAACACACACCTATTCCAAACCAGAGAAATAAAAGCATCAACTGTACTGGGGTTGAAACTTGAGTGCTAGTGTGTCTTTCCTGCCCACAGTGACTCTGACAGTGCTGTGGGCAGGAAATTCTGGAAAGAAGACTTGGTGCCAGTGGTAATTTTTGTGACGATTCATTTGCTTTCAGCTCAAGTGACTATAGTCTTACTTGCAAATGGCTAGGTCTCCATCAATGGGCCACAACACTGACATAGGACAAATGAGAAATGACCCTTGGGTTTTTAACAATTATTATTTTTAATGCACACATTGTAGTACATATCCGTGGGATACAGTGTGATATTTCAATACATATTTTTCGTGTGTAATTAGCAACTCAGGGTAATTAGCATGTCCGTCATCTCAAACATTTGTAATTTCTTAATGCTGGGAATATTTTAAAATCCTCTCTTCTAGCTGCTTGAAAATATACAATAAATTGTAAACTATAGTCACCCTACAAGGCTATAGCACACTAACCCTTATTTTTACTATCTAGATGTAATTTTGTATTCATTAGCCAACCTCTCCCTTTCTGCCTTCCCGTCGCCCTTTCCTGTCTCTAGAAGCCACTGTTCTACCTTCAGAGGGTAGAATATCGTTTTCCTCATAGAGATCTTTAACCTTCTTGATTAGATTTCTTCTGAGGTATTTTTATTTTTATTTTATATTTTTGTAGTTAAATGGGATTGCTTTCTTGATTTCTTTTTTCACTGGCTCGTTGTTGGTCTATAGAAATGCTACTGATTTTTATATGTTGATTTTGTATTCTGTAACTTTACTGAATTTGTTTATCAGTTCAAAGAGATTTTTGCTGGAGTCTTTTTTTTTTTAAATATATAAGAGCACATTGTCTGAAAACAGACAATTAGAGTGCCTCCTTTCCACTTTGGGTGCCCTTGATTTCTTTCTCTTGCCTGACTGCTCTTGACTAGGACATTCAGTGCTGTGTTGAATAGGAGTGGCACAAGTGGGCGTCCTTGTCTTTTACAGATCTCAGAGAAAAAGCTCTTAGTGTTTCCCCATTCCCCATTATGTTAGCTGTGGGTTTGTCACATATGGCCTTTATTGTGTTGAGGTATGTTTCCTTCAGTGCCTCGTTTGTTGAGACTTTCTATCAGGAAGCAGCGTTGAATTCTATCAAATGCTTTTTCTGTATCTATCGAAATGATATTATGGTTTTTGTCCTTAATTCTGTTGATGTGATGTAGCATGATTATTGATTTGTGTTTGTTGAGCAATCCTTGCATCCTGGGATAAATCCCACTTGATCATGGTGTATAATCTTTTTGATTTGCTGTTGGATTCAGTTTGTTAGTATTTTGTTGAGGATTTTTGCATCTGTGTTCATCAGGGATATTGACCTATAGTTTTCTCTTTTTATTGTGTCCTTGTCTTATTTTGGTATCAGGGTAATGCTGGTCTTGAAGAATGAACTTAGCAGAATTCCTTCCTCTTCATTACTTTTGGAATAGTTTGAGAAGAATTGAAATAAAAATGTGTAGAATTCAGCTGTGAAGTCACCTAGTTCTGGGGTTTTCTTTGTTGGGAGACTTTTTATTATTACTTAGTCATACATGTTACTCATTATTGGTCTCTTCAGGATTTCCGTTTCTTCTTGGTTCCATCTTGGTAGGTTGTACGTGTCCGGGAATTTATCCATTTCTTCTAGATTTTCCAATCTGTTGACATACAGTTGTTCAAAATAGTCTGTAATGATCCCTTGTATTTCTGCGGTATCAACTATCATTCTCCTTTTCTGTTTCTAATTTTATTTCTTTGGGATTTCTTTTTGTTTGCTTAGTGTAGCTAATGGTTTGTCTATTTTATTTATCTTTTCAAAAAACCAACATTTTTTTCTTCATTTTTATATTTGTTAGTTTCAAGTTTATTTAGTTCCTCTTTGATCTTTGTTATTTCTTCTACCACTTTTGGATTTGATTTGTTCTTGCTCTTCTAGCTCATTGCAGTTCCTTGTTAGGTTGTTTATTTTAAATCTGTTTTTTAAATGTAGGAGTTCATTGTTATAAACTTTCCTCTTAATATTGCTTTCGCTGTATACCATAAACTTTGATATGTTGTGTTTCTGTTTTCATTTATTTCAAGAAATTTTTAAATTTCCTTCTTCATTTCTTCATTGACCCATTGGCTATTCAAGGGTATATTGTTTAATTTCTATGTATTTATACAGTTTTGAAAGTTCTCCTTGTTGTTGATTTTTTTTTAAAATTAAACTTTGTGTTCTAGGGTACATGTGCACAATGTGCAGGTTTATTACATATGTATTCACGTGCCAAGTTGGTATGCTGCACCCATTAACTCATCATTTACGTTAGGTATATCTCCTAATGCTATCCCTCCCTCCTCGCGCCTCCTCCCTCCCCACAACAGGCCCCGGTGTGTGATGTTTCCTTTCCTGTGTCCAAGTGATCTCACTGTTCATTTCCCACCTATGAGTGAGAACTTGTGGTGTTTAGTTTTCTGTCCTTGCGATAGTTTGCTGAGAATGATGGTTTCCAGCTGCATCCATGTCCCTACAAAGGACGTGAACTCATCCTTTTTTATGGGTGCATAGTATACCATGGTGTATATGTGCCACATTTTCTTAATCCAGTCTGTCATTGATGGACATTTGGGTTAGTTCCAAGTCTTTGCTGTTGTGAATAGTGCCGCAATAAACATACGTGTGCATGTGTCTTTATAGCAGCATGATTTATAATCTTTTGGGTATATCCCCAGTATTGGGATGGCTGAGTCAAATGGTATTTCTAGTACTAGATCCTTGAGGAATGACCACACTGTCTTCCACAATGGTTGAACTAGTTTACAGTCCCACCAATAGTGTAAAAGTGTTCCTATTTCTCCACATCCTCTCCAGCACTTGTTTCCTGACTTTTTAATGATCGCCATTCTAACTGGTGTGAGATGGTATCTCATTGTGGTTTTGATTTGCATTTCTCTGATGGCGAGTGATTATTGTAGCAGGACTAGCCGCAGACAAAACATGATGGAAGGCTACATGCATCAGCTAACAGAACAAAACGTTTTACAGTGCTTTCTCAAACAATGTCTGGAATTTACAGATAACACTAGTAGTTTTGGTCAGGGGTTAATATTATTATTATTATTTTAACCACCAGGGCCAGGTGGTGGTGCCAAGGTCATCTAGCTATTTATCTTACTTCTGTTTCCTTCCAACTTTTTGTTTTCTCCCCCTTCTCCTGTCTTATAAACTAGGGAAAAAGGGAGATGGGGAAAAGCTGGGAAAGACAGCAGGAGAAGTGGTGGTCTCCTTCTATATTATGAGCATTTTTTCATGTCTCTTTGCATAAATGTCTTCTTTTGAGAAGTGTCTGTTCCTTGTTGTTGATTTATAGCTTTATTCTGTTAGAGTCTGAGAATATCCTAGATGTTATTTCAATTTTAGAAAAAATGTATTGAGAATTCTTTTGTAGCCTAGCATGTGGTGGATTCTAGAGAATGTTTCATGTGCTGAGGAGAAGAATGTGCATTTTGTATCTGTTGGATGAAATGTTCTGTAAATGTCTGTTAGGTTCCTTTGGTCTACACTGGACTTTAAATTTGATGTTTTGTTGTTATTTTTTGTCTAGATGACCTCCAGTGCTGACAGTGGGATTTTGAAGCTCCTACTATTGTTGTGTTGGTATCTCCCTGTCTCTCTCTGTCTCTCTCTCTCTATATATATACACACACACACATATATATGTGTGTATGTATATATATATATGTATATATAAATTTATTTGAGACAGAGTTTTGCTGTTGTTGCCTAGGCTGGAGTGCAGAGGTGCAATCTCAACTCATTGCAAACTCCACCTCCTGAGTTCAAGTGATTCTCCTGCCTCAGCCTCCCAAGTAGCTGGGATTACAGGCATATGCCACCATGCTGGGCTAATTTTTTGTATTAGTAGAGACAGGGTTTCACCATGTTGGCCAGGCTGGTCTTAAACTCCTGACCTCAGGTGATCCACCTGCCCCCACATCCCTCCCAAAATGCTGGGATTATAGGCGTGAGGCGCCACGCCCGACCTCTCTCTCTATTTAGATCTACTAATATTTGCTTTATATATCTGAGTGCTTTGTTGTTGGGTGCACATATACTCGTAATTGTTATATCCTTTTGCTATTTTGATCTCTTTATTATATAATTACCTTTTTGTCTCCTTTTTACAGTTTTTGACTTAAATTGTGATTGATCTGAAATAAATATGGCTACTCTTGCTCACTTTTAATTTCCATTAATGTGGAATGTGTTTTTCCATCCCTTCACGTTTAGTCTATGTGTGTCTTTGCAGCTGAACTGAGTTTTTTGTAGGCAGCATATAGTCGGTTTTTCTTCTTTTAAATTCATTCAACCCGTCTGTATCTTTTAATTGGGAATCTTGGGATTATTTTGCTATTGATATCACAGTCCAGACATTAAGATTTTCTCACTTAAGTTGCTTGTACACAAATTAATATGAAGAGGAAGTAGAGTTTTTCTGTTGTCCTTTTGAAGAGAGTGATGGATTATTATTTTGACTTCATGCAAGTGAGGGACTCACCATGCCTGTTGGGATTTTAGAATTTCTTTCCTGTTATTAGGAAGAGCAATGATCTGTAATGGGTTCCTGGAATCATCCAGTGATGGTCTGAATATCTTAAAAGTTTCCTTTCATGTCTCATTTTCTATTTCTCCCCTAGTAACCATGCACCCGGGGCAGGACATGGCCTTACATTTCCTTGGTTTCTTGATGATTTCTTAGGTTTAGTGTTTGACACTGTTAGGATTCTGGATAAAATCAGCCCTTCTGGGAAGTGTGTAAGTCAAACAAGGACTTTCTGGTGGCGTTATACAGGTTTCCCATGCCCCATGAGTACAGGAATAGCTCCCTGGGGAAGGAGAATGGGCACATGATGGCAGGGAGCCATTCTTGGATGGTCCCATCGTTCTGTAGAAATTGTCGTGCAGGAAGAAGAAGCACGTGGCGAATGAGCTGGTAGTGATTCTGCTGATAGTTTTGATCGTTATGATTTGCTCCTGAAAGGTGATGTGGGATGAACTGCAATATTTAGAATGCTGACATTCCTTGAAACAAAGATATAGAAAAAGGCTTATAATTGCATGATGCCTTGTAGTTTTCAGCTGCTCTCATGTGGATCCTTTTTCGTCCTTCTGAAATGCTTTCCCAGGAGAGAGCGTTGTTTTTCGTGTATAGATGAGGAGCCTGGGTTTCAAATGGTTAGGAATTCAGCACACACATTGGAATCTTTAGTTTCCTGGAACATTTTCTATTCAAGTATAGACCACATGGCCTCTAAAGGCTGGCTCATTCTTAACACCGTGATTGGGGATCCAGCCTCATACCTGGGGTGGGTGGCAGGAACTCCACAGCCATCCTGGGTGCTCTGGGGTGGGGTGGCTGAGCTGTGGCAGCCCCTCCCAGCTGAGCAGCAAGGCTGGGGAAAGCTCATTCCATTCCCCTTGGTTCTAACCAGGTAGAGGCTTACACTGCACATTTCCTTAGCTGGGAACTTTAGAACTTTACATTTAAATCTAATCTGTGATCCAGGGGGTAGACACATGGGTATTCACTGTACAATTCCTACATTTTTTGTATATTTAAAATTTTTTTTATATGTGTCATGGACGACAAAAGAAATGAGACCCCTTTGAGTTAGCTTTTCTGTATAGCATCTTCTAGAATCAGGAGGCTGGACAGGATTTAGTTCCATCAGAAATCTGAAACTTTCTGGTCAAGAGACGGCACATTAAGTTCTTGGTTGTGTGGTTTCTGGGAAAGAAATATTCTAAATGAGTTCCAGGAATCACCTCTGTGGGATTTCTACAGGAAAAATGACCACTCTTGAAGCTTCGCTGTCACTAACAAGAATAATGGTGACGGTTTCTAAGCTGTCTCCAGCCAATCTTTAGTTCTTTTATGCAGAGTGTTTTTATTCCAAGTGAAGTGCCCTTCTGTTTAATAGTGACCTCCAGTTATTACAGGGATTGCAGCTGCATTTGATGGACGTGAACCTGCTCATCTCTTGCTCCCCAGCTTCGCCTCTGGGGTGCATGGCAGGAGCTCCACAGCCATCCTGAGTGCTCTGGGGGTGGGAAGTCTCTAGGGGGAGTGGACAGTGCATGGCCGGGACGTTCCTGTCCGACGTTCCACACTGGTGTGTGGGCGTCTCTGCCCTGTTTCCTCCGTCCATGCATCTGTGGCCTGTTTTCTCCGTGTGTGCCTCTGTGGCACGTTTCCTCCGTCCATGCGTCTGTGATGTTTCTTCTGTCCGTGCGTCAGTGGCGTTTCTTTCGTCCCTGCGTCTGTGGCACTTTTCCTCCCTCCGTGTGTCTGTGGCTTTTCTTCCCTCCGTGCGTCTGTGGTGTTTCCTCCGTCCGTGCGTCTGTGGTGTTTTCTCCGTCTGTGGATCTGTGGCGTTTCCTCTGTGAGTCTGTGGCCTGTTTTCTCCATCCACGCTGAAGGCCGTCGCTTCTCTCTAGTCACCACTTACTGATCGCTCCCTGTGTGCTGAGCCTGTGTCAGGCATGTGGCGTGTGTCACCTGTGTGGCAGGGTTTTGCGTGACACACAGGGACACACGCTTGGGGAGCTGCAGTGATGGGGTCATAGCCACGCAGCTCAGCCCTCGGTCTGAGGGTCTTGGTGCCCACCCAGCTCTTCCCGAAGCAGCCTCGGGGCAGATCCCAGCTCTGCTTTCTCTCCTCGAGGTACCTCATGAAGTAAACTAAGCAAATCGAAAGTAGGAAACGGTTGTGAAATGAGGTCTGGTTTCAGGTGTGTGTGGTCATTTCTCTTTACATGTTTACTTCACATACCCCAAATGATATACTTTCCAGCTGGTATAACAATTAATTACCAGCCATTACTAGTACAAAATTCCATGAAGGATATTTGAGGAGGGCATAGTCTCAAAAACATGCTTGATTTTCACAGTTGTGATTTGCATGATAAAGCTGTCAGGACTGTGACTTTCTTTTGTTATATTATTTTTATTTTTAGACCCTTGGGAGGAAGTTATTTAGTGATTACTTATAATTGTGAAAATAATGTAATGATTACAGAATCTCATTAGAATAAATATTATATTTTCTGTTCCTTATGTCAATGAAATCATCTTAATCCAGGCCGATGTTGGCAGGAATTGTCACGTTTAAAATGGGTAAGATATTTATGTGATGTGACGACCTCCCGTATTGTCTCTGGAACATATCAGAACTTTCATCTCAATTCTCACTTGTTGACACCCCACCCTGTTTTGTAATTATTCTTGTTTGCATCAGAATTTTGAATCCATGTACCTGAGATGATACTTACGTATGCATGTATGCATGCAGGTGTGTGCATGTGTGTATGCGTGTGTATGTGCGTGTCCACGTGTCCATGTGCACGTGCATATGCATGTATGTGTGTGCATGTGTACGTGTGTATATGAGTGTACGTGTCTGTGCATATGCGTATGTATGCATGTATGTGCGTATGTGTGCATGCATGTGCGCTCATGCACACACGTGTACATGTGCATGCACGTGTGCACGTGCATACACGTGTATGTGTGTATGTGTATGCACATATGTAAACGTGTGTGTACATGTATAGGTACGTGTATGCATGTGTATGCATCTGTGTGCGCACAGATATACCTTCCCCTTTCATACAGGCTGTTTTGAGTATTGCTGTTAGGCAGTGACAACTTTCTGTTTCCTCAGTCAGAAAATGGGTAGCTCATCATTAATAAAGATGAGCATTCAACATCAAGAATAACTAAATACAAATGAAATTGTCATATTAAATAAATAAATTGCAAAACAAAGGCAATGTTCTGTACTATGTGTTCACATTGAACTTTCTTATAAAAATTGGTGTGAATGTTTCCCACTTATTGGAAATCACATGACTAGTTTAAGCTGAAACGTGGAATATTAATTCATTCTGTCTTCAGATCACTTTTGCATATTTATGATTGATCTGTTCTGCTGTTCTGGAAGCTCTGAAAACCACTCTGTCTTACTCTAGCTGGTGCCACGGTTGTGAGAATTCAGGGAAACAAGGTGTTTGCCAGTTTAAGTATTTTAGATCTCAAACTGCCTCTTTTCTGCATCATAAACCAGTCTTAAAGAAAGACATAGTGTGACTTGTAGTGGATTATATCAATTTTATTTTCTGTGGCTGAATCATCACTCTACATTGTGAATTAATGTTATTTTTCAGATCGTCTTCATAATACAGGGAGGTTCTCCAGTGTTGAGTGCAGGTTCAGGGAAAGTACTAACACTGTTACTACGGACTTCAACAGACTTGTTTTCTGAAGTGATAACCTTGGAGTCAGGCATTCAGTGTCCGCCCATCTCTTGGTTCCGAGTTCTCGGTCCCCTCCCGCTCTCCTCCCCCTGTACCCTTACTACTGTCTTACCTTCTTTTTGACTCATAGGCCCTCGGAAGATGGTGTGTTGGGTGCAGGTGCCTGCTCTGAATCTTTGATAACTTTGGGAGAGAACTTTTTCTTTGGAGCAAGACCTCTCTCAATAAACTTTCAGTAGCCTGAGTATCATCTGTTGTGTGAACTATTTGTGGAAAATGTTCAGCATTTTTCCTTGGATTTTGACTGATCTTTCTCCACCTGCCAGTTTCTTCTCAGTTTGCCATGTCTGTACCCTCACCAACCCGTTCCAGCCCTGGTTACATGTAAAGTATTTGAAGCAGAGCTCTGCAGATGAGAGAGTGTATGTCACCCCCCGAGTTCCCTTTCTGGCCTCTGAGTGTCGGTTGTGTTTTGTTCCGAGGGACGACTCTGAGGCTCCTGGCCCCTGTTTTGGAGCACCCCACACCAAAGTGGGTGTAAAATGAAAAATGGGTTTATGCTGTATTATTGTAATTCATAGAGTAGATGATAAAAATGCTTGAATCTGAACAGCAACTGAAAATGAGGACATGGTACCAGTTTGGATGTTGGACGACTTTCTTGAAAAAACTTTTCATCAAATTTAGAAACTGTGTGTGTGCTGTTTTCTATTTCATACTTAGAATATGTATAGTGTGTGTTGTATGAATGTGTTGTATGAGTGTGTTGTGTTGTATGTGAGTTGCATGGGTTGTATGTGTTGTATGTGCATATTGTGTTGAGTTGCACTTATTGTATGTTTGAGTGTTGTGTGTTGTATGAGTGTGTTGTGCATGTATTTGTGAGTTGCATGCTTTGTACGTTGTATGAGTGTTGTGTGTTGTATGTGTGTATGTGTATGTCGTATATGAGTTGCATGTATTGTGTGTGATGTATGAGTGTTGTGTGTTGTATGAGTGTGTTGTACATGTGTTTATGGGTTGCATGTGTTGTGTGTTGCATGAGTGTTGTGTGTTGTGAGTGAATTGTACATGTATTTGTGTTGAGTTGCGTGTGTTGTGTGTATGTTGTATGTGTTATATGTTGTATGAGTGTGTTGTACGTGCATGCTGTGTTGTGCGTGAGTTGCATGTGTTGTATGAGTGTATTGTATGTATATGTTGTGTTGTGAGTTGCATGTATTGTGTGTACGTTGTATGAGTGTTGTGTTGTATGAATGTGTTGTACGTGAATGTTGTGTTGAGTTGCGTGTGTTGTGTGTGTTGTACGTGCATGTTGTGTTGAACGTGAGTTGCATGTGTTGTACGTGAGCTGTTTGAGTGTGTTGTATGTGTATGTTGTGAGTTGCGTGTATTGTATGTATGTTGTATGAGTGTTGTGTGTGCATGTTGTGTTGTGAGTTATGTGTGTTGTGTGTTGTATGAGTGTTGTGTGTTGTATGAGTGTTGGAGTCCGCGTGTTTCCTAAACAAAAGAATGTACACACAAGACAACACAGGACAAGAATACATGGCTTCCACGCTCAGAGCCTCCGCCTCACTTTATTTATACTCCATAAACCCCACGTCAGCAGAAAGAACACAATGCAAAACAAACTTTCTTTACCCAGATGTAACCTTCTGCTTAGTTCCTTGTCTCTATGCTCTTCCTTATTTGTCCACCTTCTTGGCGCCTATGGGAGTTCATTAAAAGTTCAATTGGAGATACTGTCCTTGAGCCCTATCTATTCTTAGCATACTGTTTTCAAGGGCCCCTGCATATGAGTGTGTTGCATGTGCATGTTGTATGTGAGTTGTGTGTTGTGTGTGCTGTATGAGTGCATTGTACGTGTGTGTTGTGTTGTATGTAGGTTACGTGTGCTGTATGTGTGTATGAGTGTGTTGTACGCACATGTTGTGTTGTGAGTTGCATGTATTGGTTATGTGTCGTATGAGTGTGTTATAAATGCATATTGTGTTGTGAGTCGCAGATATTGGGTATGTGTTGTATAGGTTGTGTGTGTTTGTGTGCAGTGTGTGTTGTCAGTGTTGTATAACCGCATTATACATGCGTGTTGTGTTGTGTTGCATGTGAGTTGCATGTTGTCAGTGTGTGCCATGTGAGAGGCGGGGCATCCACATGACTGCTCCTCAGTGAGTCCTGCCTTGCAGCCCCTTCGAGCTTGTATCTTCCCGAGCAGCCTAGAAGCAGCAGGCTGTTTGCCTCTGCCCCTCCCCAGGAGGCCTCAGCCAGGTCCTGTGCTCAACCCCCAGCTGGGCAGTTTGCCTCTCTTGTCTCTCTCTCTTCTCTCTCATCGTCCTCCTGCGCCTCCTCCTTCTCGGGACCTGCATCCTTCCTCTGTGCTTCCTGGCAGGCCACACCTGGGACGTTGGAGTTCAGGCTGTCCTCGAAACCGTTTGCTCCTCTCTGAAGAGCGCCCCCCTTGACTGGCCGTGAGCAGCTGGAGTGGATTGCAGGGAAGGGAGGTGGGTGTTCCTGTAGAGACGCCAGGGTCTTACCTGGGGAGAAGGGAGCCTGCACTGGGCAGGCCGCCCTCCTGAGGAAGGGGATAGGGTGGGAGGAGGCTCTCGTGGACAAGGGGCTCACCTCCTGCCCTCCTTCCCTCTATCCCAGTCTGTTGTGAGGGAGGGCGGGACCCTAGGTGATTTCTATGCAGATCTTCAATTATCCACACTGTGAAACAAATACTTCTGTTCTTTTTTTTTTTTTTTTTTTTTTTTTTTGAGACGGAGTCTGGCTCTGTCACCCAGGCTGGAGTGCAGTGGCCAGATCTCTGCTCACCGCAAGCTCCTCCTCCCGGGTTTACGCCATTCTCCTGCCTCAGCCTCCGGAGTAGCTGGGACTACAGGCGCCCGCCACCTCGCCCGGCTAGTTTTTTGTACTTTTTAGTAGAGACGGGGTTTCACCGTGTTAGCCAGGATGGTCTCGATCTCCTGACCTCGTGATCCGCCCGTCTCGGCCTCCCAAAGTGCTGGGATTACAGGCTTGAGCCACCGTGCCCGGCCTAAATACTTCTGTTTTTAAGATCAGAGGAAATCTCCTTTGTTTGTCTGCCTTTTATTTTATTTTATTTTATTTTATTTTATTTTATTTTATTTTTTTTGAGAAGGAGTTGCCCAGGCTAGAGTGCGGTGGCGTGATCTCGGCTCACTGCAACCTCCACCTCCCAGGTTCAAGCAATTCTCCTGCTTCAGCCTCCTAAGTAGCTGGGATTACAGGTGCCCGCCACCACATCCGGGTAATTTTTGCATTTTTAGTAGAGATGGGGTTTCACCATGTTGACCAGGCTGGTCTCAAACTCGTGACCTCAAGTGATCCACCCGCCTTGGCCTTCCAAGGGGTTGGGATTACAGGCGTGAGCCACCGTGCCCGGTCTGTCTGCCTCTTAGTTAGAACCTGTGTATTTTATGTTTTAAATTTCACTTTTCTGGGTCAGAACAGTAGTGTTTCTTTTTCGTGGTGTTGCTATGAATGTCCTTTATGATTAGGAGACTGGGTTGGCTGCCCACTGGAGAGTGGTATCACTGGGTCACGGTCACCATCTGCCCCAGCAGCGTCCAGAGTGTTTAGAGTCTTTCCTGGACGTAGAAACCCTTTTGTCTGACGTTCAGATAAAACCAATCACCGCATTCAGTTAATCAAAGAGGTCAGAGCTGGGAACCGTTAGTGCACATCCACCTCTCCCGAGAGTGTTCACGCCTCTTCCACACGGGGCTAGGCTGCTGCTGAGCATGGTTCTGCTGGCTGTGGCTGTGGCCCCTTTCCTCAACCACAGCCATCGCAGGCCTGCCACAGTTTTTGTTCTTCTAGAAGAGAATAGGCAACACAAGAGAAGCAAGGTATGTTAGATATGAAACCATTAAAAATTATTTCCTCAAACATTGTATATATTTTTTGCCCATACCTAATTTGATAGCAATTTTAAAAAGATTAAAATGAAAAAAAAATCCCCTATATTAAGTCTTTGAAAGGCATCCAACTTAGTTTTCATACAATTATTCTCTCTTTGGAGTCATACTTTATTGGTTTCAGTAATGTGTAACAAATGCACCAGCATAAACAGATTTAGGAGCAAACAGCTGCTTCGTAATTATAGTTCAGCTCGCGGGGCCCAGCTGTAGGGGTGCAGCCTGTGCCTGCCTGTGCGCCAATAGGGCTGGTCACCTTGAGCATCTGGGAGTGTCTGGGTAAGTGAGGTCTGGGCAAGGCAGCATCCACACACCTGCATAGTTCTCACTTTGTCCACGTTATCCGACAAGGCCACAACATTATCAAGTAAGTGTTCTCCAAGCGCATATTCAGTTAGTGTTTGGAAAGTGCATAGGCACCTCATACAGCACCTTTAAGAGGAGCTAGGAGCCCAGGAATGATAGCAGGTGTGAGGCCTGTACTCTCTTTGCATAGATAAAATATGCATGTGCATATCTGAGGCCAGAAAGTTTGATTGGGGCCAGAATGTGGAAGTCCTTACCTGTGGGATACTAGGGAACCACTGTGGATTTCGGAGAGAATCGTGTCTCTGATGTGCAGCATGCCGTGGAGCCGGGGGGTGACAGGGCAGGCTCATGCAGGGCACTCGCCGTGGCCGGAGGAGGAGAGAAGGCAGCCAGTGAGCTGAGCAATTCGGTGCCTGGGTCAGGAGGGGAAGAGGGAGTACAGGAAGGCGGATGAAGCTGCGAGTCTGCACCTCGAGGTCGCCGTTGCGCTTTGCCGGAAATCAGGAGAAGCAAGTGTGGACCTGACTCAGAGATACTTAGAGACACCACTGCAAGCTGCAAGTTTGGAAATACAGGAGGAGGCTTGGGGAAAATCTGGAGCAGGGAGCATTTGGGAGCCTCTTAGGTAGAAGTGCAGGTCAAGTAGCCAGAGTGTGAGGCATGCACGTCTGGAGAGAGGAGGCCAAAGGAAAGCCCACATTTGGAAATGGAGGAAGGGTTGGAAGACCCAGAAAAGGCCCTGCTTAGAGTCCAGAGAAGAGCTGGATGGTGCAGTTCACGAAAGCCCAGAGCCGAGAGTTTCCAGGAGAGTCCCAAGTGTTGCTGAAAACCAGGGGGCAGGACTCCAGTTGGAGCCTGTGAGGGGAGCCTGGCGGCCCTGATCCCTGAGAGCAGCCAGAGCCTGGGCGTCATGGTGGAAGTGGGTGGGAAGTGCAGGAAGCAGGTGGAGATGGCCTTTCAAGGCCTGGTGCTTCACACAGGTAGCCAGCTGTGGACCGAGACACAACTGGAGAGGGGCCTGAACCCAGAGCATCTCCAGGTGGATGAGGGAGCCAGGAAGGGCAAAGGTATCCGGAAGAAAGGGGGCAGGCATGGAGCCAGGTCCCCAGGGAGGCTGCAGTCTTCTTTTTCTGTTCATGGACTGGTTGTTGGTTATTTTGAGTTCTCAAAGTCGTCCACTCGGTGTGGTCCAGAGAAAGTTCCCAGGGGTCTCAAGTCGGAGCAGGCCTTGTGCTTTTCTGAACACTGTGCGTGTTGACTCAGGGTTACCGTCAATGGCTAATTCTAGCGTGTCTTTTGTTGAAGTCTGCAGAAGAGCCTCAACCAGCACCAGCTCTTGAAGAAATTATAAAACTTGTGTTCTTCTGATTCTGGGATTTTTGCCTGAAATGCCTCGTATATTTTTGGGTAGGTGTTGTTAGCACTTGTGTTACAGCATTTGGAGCTCTGCATTTTTGTGATGTGCTAGCTGTGAGGATGTTTAAAATTAGATTCCTAGAAATCAGGTTATAGGAGCTCTCGGCCATGCTTCATGGGTTGTGTTTTGACTCCTCATAGTGGACCCCATTGCAGTGGCTATTCTTAGTATTTGTGGAACACCTGACTGGTGATGCTAGGAGAATGTGATTTGTTTTCTTTGTAAGTCTAAAGTCTAATGACCTTGTAGAGTCTTTATACCCATCTCTTATATATCAGCTTTAATATACTTGAAAATGTCCTCATTGTGCCCTTGAAAAGCAGGCTCACATTTTAAAAGTCATCCTTTTAAAATCCTTTTCTGCAGCCTGTGCCCTTTGTCTGTTTTGTTACCTTCACTGCAACATCATGAAACAGGGACAAGGGCTAGAATCTGTTTCAAACACAGAGCTTGAAACAGGAACAAGGACTAGAATCTCTGTTTCATACACAGAGCTGAACTGTGCTGAGCGACCTGCTATGCTAACGTCTGTTTCTGTCATGAGAGGGAACCCAGACCTCTTGACTTTTCCTTTTGTACATTTTCAAAAAGAATATTTTTTCCTCTCTGGGGTCCATTCCATTGTGGGATTCTCTCCTAAGGCTGTTTCTTTGCATTCCATTTTGACAAGTATGATTTAGTTTCCGAGATGATGAAAGGGCAGTGAAAAGGCCTGGGAAAGAGAAAGCAGGAAGAGAAGGAATTGTCTCATGATTTTAGTCAGAAGGAAATCACTCAGACAGAAACGCTATTCCAAGTGGGTCAGATCCCAGGAAGTGGGATTGAATAAGTGACATGGTATCGCACAACTCTGTTTTACATTCTTGCTGTTGCCAGGGGTAACGAAAAGAACGAGTATATTCATTCCGAGGTCAAATATATATCTTTGCTGACTCTGACTATAATTAGCAGAATTCGTTCAGTTCAAGTTTGAGAATACCTTTACAGAAGAGGGTCTTCGTGCCCGTGTGCCTATTTCTATTTATATGTTCACACGTATTGGAGTATAAATGTGTGTGTGCTGTGTGTGAGACCTCATTATTTGAAACAAGAAATGTGCAGTAGAGCTTATTAATTACGAGAAGGTACATTTGGGGGATAAACTACTTTGTTTAGAATTGAATAATGGGGTCTTTGAGGGATGTATATATGTATGTGTGTTTGCATTTATGTGTATGAAAGTGTGTATTGCATGTATATGTGTTGTGCATGTATGTGTGCCTTTGTGTGTAATGTACATGTGCATGCATGTGTATATGTGTGCATGTGTATTTGTGTTGCATGTATGTGTGTGCATCTGTTACATGTTTAGGCACGACTGCACATATGTGCAAGTAGACATGCATGGATGCTCGTGTGTATATAGTTATACATGTATATTTGTGCATGTTATGTCTACGCATTTACATATGTATGTGTGTCAGAATGTGTATGTATATGCATGTGTGTTTGAGTGTTGTGTGTATGCTTGTGCATGTGTGTTTGAGTGTTGTATGTGCGTGTGTGTTTGAGTGTTGTATGTGTATGCATGTGTTATGTGGTGGTATTACGTGATTATGTGAATGTGTGTGCATGTGTGAATGTATGCATTGCATGTAGGTGTGCTTGTCCATGTGTTGTGTGTGTGTGATATGTGTCTGTGCATGCATGCATGTGCACATTTGATTTGTGAATCCTCTCTGGGAGGGGCATGTTCCTGGAGACAGTGCATGGGATCCTCCGCTGTCCTCTCAGGGAGAGAGACATTGTGAAAGTTCGAGCCATTAGGTAAACATGCCTGATGTTCTATAAAATATATATTTAAATATACCACTGGGGTTAAATATATGTTAAATGGGTGCAAAGCTGTTATATTGCATTAAAAGTCATGTTAGTACTTCCTGGTTAAAGGCTTTGTGAATGATTTCCTGTACATGGGACATAATACACCACAGAGAATTACAGTGGGTCAATGGTATTTGCCAGGAGGTCTGGCTTGTGATTGGTATTTCTAGTTGCAGACATGCAGGTTGAGATTTGCTGGACTTAGAGGAGGGTCATTGACTCTGCCCACTGAATGATACCAGCGTCTCTGCTGCTTCCTTTTTCTGCCGGCTTCATCCAGAGCTGGGACAGCTGCTCTCAGACGCATTGTACTTTTCTCTCCATAAAAATCTGCAGCATTTGTTAGCAGTCCAGTAGCAGACCGAGTGGCAGGTCCAGGGGCAGGTCCAGCGTCAGGTCCAGCATCAGGTCCAGCGGTAGGTCCAGCATCAGGTCCAGGAACAGGTCCAGCGGCAGGTCCAGCGGCAGGTCCATCCAACTTTCCACATGGCCCATGTGAAAATGTACCCTCTCCCTTCCATTTTTTAAAGCAGTATCATTAGTAGAGCCTACTGCCATTTCTCCTTGAGCTCCTCACAGTGGATGGTAAGCATTTGCTTTATTAAAGCAAAGTTCTGTGCTCTTTGTGCTAAGTCTCCTCTGCCTTTCTGTGAGAGGCTAGAATTGGGATCGACCCTCAGCTGTGCCAGAGCCTTGGTACACGTCTCAGTTCTGGAATCTACTCTGTGCTTGTTGCCTTCCATCCACCGACAGCCATCTGTCTTCCTGTCACTCCTTCAACACGGAGTCCAGCAGTGTGCACACAGGTGAGCCTGTGTGAATGCTGGTTTTGTAGGATCTTATCGGGACCTTAGTCATCTTTTCACTAGGAAACCAGACACTGCAAGGGACTTAAAGAAAAGCCCAAAGAAGCCGTATCAGTAGAATCATAGAGACAGAATTCTACAACCATAGGAAATGGCATTGATTATCATGAAATGTGCATTTATGTGAGGCATAGTAAAACATCACATTTCTTACTGGGTAAGAGCTTGGAAAAGAGATTATGAAAGTATAACTGACTCTACTCTTGTATCGTGGAACATGGTAAAATGATGCAAGGTATTGTATAGAATGGAACAAACAGAATAGAATTATATAGAGTAGCGCAGAATAGAACAAATAGCATAATGTTATATAGGGTAGCATAGAATAGAAGAAACAGTGTAACATTATGTAGTGTAGTATACAATAGGACAAATAGTATTACATGGTCTAGAATAGAACAAGTAGGATAGTATTGTAGAGTATACAGTTGAACTAATGACGTAGTATTGCATAGCATAATACAATCTAGATTAGAACACACAGCATAGTATTAATATTACGTAGTGTGGTGTGGAATAGTAGAGTCGCATGGCACAGAACAGAGAGGATAGTGTTCTGTAGCACTGATGCAGGAGTTTTGCTCTTTAGCTCAGCTGGGTCCAGGTTCTTGTCTCATGACCAGGAAGAAACAGGCACGGGGACATCGAAGAGTGAGTGCAGTGGAACTTGTTAAGCTAAAAGTTAAGCTCTCAGCGAAAAGAGGGGTCCTGAGAGCAGGTTGCTGGTCGCTCCCTTCCCAGTTGACTACAAGGGCTTTTATGTAGAAGCTGATGGGGCTGGGCTCGCTGTCTAAGGGGCAAATATCTGGTGGTTCCACCCCATTCCCTCGTGTGCATGGGGACCTTTAGTCTGCTGTGAGCATGTTTAGGCGAGCCCCCCCGTGCAAGTCCCCCTATCTGCACAAAACATGGGCTGGAGGCTCTCTGGGACCCTTCCCTTACTGTCTGCCTAAAGCAAGCTGGCTAACTCCTTTCTGTATAGAAGAAAATAGAATAGAATAGAACAGATAGTACAGTATTTTATCGTATGGAATGAAGCTGTAGTATTCTATCATAGAGAATGGAATAGTATAGAATAGAACAAACAGATCGTACTAGTGTAGTATAGAATAGTAGCCTCATGCAGCACGGAGCAGTGTTGTGCTCCCTATGTACAGAGTGTAACCACCATGAGACCGTTCTTCAGTGGGGCGTCACTGGCCCTTCATATTTCTTTGGTTCTGCGGAAATGAGGAGAGGGAGTTAAGAGAGGGGGAGGAGGTTGGCTTTCTTACTTTTAAGGCGCTCATTACTTCTTGGGGATCATTTGATGGTCCCCTTTGGTAGTATTCTGTGAAGCAGTCTCTGTACTCTGTGTAGGGTGAAATGTGGGGCAGTCTGTGGACTCTGTGTAGGGTGAAATGTGAAGCAGTCTGTGGACTCTGTAGGGTGAAATGTGGAGAAGTCTGTGGACTCTGTAGGGTGAAATGTGGAGAAGTCTGTGGACTCTGTAGGGTGAAATGTAGAGCAGTCTGTGGACTCTGTGTAGGGTGACACATGAAGCAGTTGAGAAAGGATGAAGTCAGAAGTAGCTCAGCAGAGATGCACTAACTCTTACCTGGGAGACTGTGGAGCAGTCTGTGGACTCTGTGTAGGGTGAAATGAGGTGTTTTGTGTAAATTTTTGTCTCATGCCTGGCACATGGCAGAGCCTCCGTGGATCTTGCCGTCATGAACCCTCTGATAACTTCTCTACAGTGCCCTCCACACTATAAATACCACACATTGTGGGAAGTCCGGGCCTTTTCAAAGGCTGGGTTTCTTTTTAACAAAATTGGAATGCCCTGCATATTTGGAATGGCCAGATCATCCTGCACTTTTGACTTCACTTGTCCAGCTGGGTACACCTCCCTGCGTGCTGCCAAGGTTTACAGCGGAATTCCCTGACACCACTACCCTCACTGCCTGCACCTGAATCTGCTGTGGGGTCATTTCCTTATTGGACTTGTCTGGGGACCTCCTGAGGGGTGGATGGGTCAGGACTGGGTTATCTGGGGAAGGTGTTCATGGCATTCCTGTTTGCAGTCTGTGTCTCTGTTGGAAGAGATGCTTTTAGCACATCCGTTAATCCAGACGTGATTAGCAAGGGGTGTCTCTCTCAGGTAAGAGTTGGTGCATCTCTGCTGAGCTACTTCTGACTTCATCCTTTTTCAAGTCTGTTACAAAGAGAACTTTGGTTTCTCAAGATTTAAGAATTAATGTCAAAGAGCAATTTAGTGTTCTTTTTGAGTCCCCAGCCTTGCTGTGGATGATTCATGAGTCCTTGGTGGTTAGGGCCACAGCACAAGCGGTGGGCCGTCTGTTCCCCACCCTGGTGGATACTTTATCACCCAAAGAAATGTATTCTGTTAACATGTCTCAATTAGAATATTTTAGTAGGAGACAGAGTTATGGCTCTTGTTTTAATTTGTAATAGATAATTACTGTAGCAGGGGCAAGGTTGAGACTTGCAGTGTGGCTCATGGAAAACATTGATTAGAAGCACCCAAAATATATCACCAGCTTTGTTGCTGCAGCTCCAAGGGACTAGGAATGCATATGTATTTTTTCTTTTGTTATTATTTATTATTTTTATTTTTGAGACAGAGTCTTGCTCTGTCACTTAGGCTGGATTGCAGTGGCATAATCTCAACTCACTGTAACCTCTGCTTCCAGGGTTCAACAGAATCTTGTGTCTCAGCCTCCCACGTAGCTGGGATTACAGGTGCCTGCTACCGTGCCCAGCTAATTTTTGTATTTTTAGTAGAGACAGGGGTCTCACCGTGTTGGCCGCCACCCCCGGCCCGCCCCTCTGGCTTCTGGGAGCCCCATTGCCGGGGGTGCAGGCACCCCCCGCGATCGGGCTCCCAGCCGCCACCCCCGGCCCGCCCCCCTGGCTTCTGGGAGCCCCATCGCCGGGGGTGCAGGCACCCCCCGCGGTCGGGCTCCCGGCCGCCACCCCCCGGCCCGCCCTCCTGGCTTCTGGGAGCCCCATCGCCGGGGGTGCCGGCACCCCCCGCGTTCGGGCTCCTGGCCACCACACCCAGCAAGTGGAGGCAGGATGAGATCACAGGATGGTGTTAAAATTAAAATTAAAAATGAAATTTTGGGCACTCATTGTCATTGATAACATCTTATCAGGAAACAGGGTTTGAGAACAGACAACCTGTCTGACCAAAATTTATTAGGTGGGAATTTCTTCATCCTAATAAGCCTGGGAGCGCTACAGGAGGCCGGGGCTTATTTCATCCCTTCGGCTTCAACCGTAAAAGGCAGAACGCTTCCAAGGGGGTTGTTTATAGGCCTACCCTCAGAGCGCATTCTCTTTCTCAGGGATGTTCCTTGCTGAGAAAAAGAATTCAGCGATATTTCTCCTATTTGCATAAGAAAAGAGAAGAAATATGGCTCTGTTCCGTCCAGCTCACCGGTGGCCAGTTCAAGGTTATCTCCCTTGTTCCCTGAACATCGCTGTTATCCTGTTCTTTTTTCAAGATGCCCAGATTTCATATTGTTCAAACACACATGCTCCACAAACAATTTGTGCAGTTAAGGCAATCATCACAGGGTTCTGAGGTGACATATATCCTCCTCAGCTTACAAAGAAGATGATGGAATTAAGAGATTAAAGTAAAGACAGACATAAGAAATTATAAAAGTATTAACTTGGGAGAACTAATAAATGTCCATGAAATCTTCATATTTTATGTTTTTCTGCCGTGGCTTCAGCCATTCCCTGCATTCAAGGTCCCTGACTTCCCGCAACATTCTCTCTCCCTTTTCCTCTATATAAATGTGCCATGGCGATGAAGGATTGTTCATTGTCTCGATTTGACGCAGGATTCTTCGACTGGTCCAGCACACTAAAAACAAGCCGATTAAACAGAGACACATAATTCCAAAATTTACTGCAGTAGAGTTCCCAATAGACTTAATCCAAGTCGTTGGGTTTAATCCATAAAGATTTTTTGCCACTTGATCTAACGCCTCAGCTCCAGGCACAATATTTAAGTGACTTTGAGAGGCTTCAAAAATTTGTTCTTTTAATTTAGAAATGTCTAAAGTGAGATTATCTTCTCTTCTTACCATGTGATAAGTAATCTGCTGGTGGGACTGACAGTAGGTACTTCTACCAACCAATTTTGAATAGCAGGCATTAAACATCCTGGTGCTCTCCCTAGGCAAATAGGAGGATAACGTTACCCAGTGGAAATATTTATCATCATTCCTTCTTCCTCCAGTTTGGCAGGGCAACGATCATCTGTGGGACCAGGTACCCACACACTATTATTAACGTATGCTTCAATAGGATTATCCATCCATGTGACTGCCCCAATTAAGGGTGGGAAAGGCACATAGGCCCAGTAGGTATAATTAGCTGCAGCTGCTCCTGCAGGCATGGGGAGACTTACCACCGTTGATACAATCATTAGAGCTGCAAGCAGCATTTTTTTCTGGGGTTTGTGTCACCTTTGTGCTAGCTAGGCTTTTTCCAGCTAACGGTGTCAGCTTCTTTAACTGTGCCCAGGTCGGCAGCTCCGCCTTCTTGGTGCGTGGTGACTTCATCTGTTCTTCTGATATCACCACTTGGTTCATCATGCGAGTCAATGGCGCTCGATTGGGTGTTTCCGTCTCCGTGGAGGTGCTTTTCTTTGCATCTCCGATGGGTTCATTGTAGAACTTTAAATGTCTAGTGGGTATCCAAACAGGAAACTGATTTTCTCCTGGTGAAACACAAGCAAAACCTCTTCCCCAGTTATCACCTTCCCTATTTCCCATGTCTTATTTTTGTTGTCTTTCCACCAAATCAGTTTTCCTTCATGTGGATTGTTCTTTTTACCAGTAAGATGTTGTTCTGCGGAAGTAGTAGTCTGATTTCTACAAATGTTTAAAAAACTTAAAATATAGAGTGCTAGATTAAGCTGCATCTGAGGAGTGGTACACTCCTTACTGTCTCCCCCTTCTTTTTGTTTAACTGAGTTTTGAGTGTTCTATTAGGTCTTTCAACTATGGCCTGTCCTTGGGAATTACAAGGAATTCCTGTTGTATGTGTAATATTCCACTGATTTAAGAATTTTTGGAAAGCTTTAATATAATAACCTGGTCCATTGTCAGTTTTAATTATTTTTGGAACTCCCATTACAGCAAAACAAGATAATAAATATTTTTTAACATGGGAAGTACTTTCTCCTGTCTGGCAGGTTGCCCATATGAAATGTGAATAAGTATCAACTGTTACATGAACATATGATAATTTTCCGAATGAAGGTATATGTGTAACATCCATTTGCCATAATGCATTAGGACACAGACCTCTGGGATTAACTCCTGCCTCTTGAGTGGGCAGGTGTAGTACTTGACACTGGGTGGAATGTTGTACAATATCTTTTGCCTGTTTCCATGTGACATCAAATTTGTTTTTTAATCCTGCTGAAATTACATGAGTCAAAACATGAAGTTCTTGTGCTTTTATGAATGCAGAGGATACCAGTAAGTCAGCTTGTTCATTTGCTTTAGTTAAAGGTCCTGGTAAATTAGTGTGTGCTCGAATATGAATAATATAAAATGGGAAATTCCTTTTTCTTAGTTTGTTATAACAAATTGAACAACTGGTTTAACTGATCATCCATGCTATATTTAATTAGAGCTGTCTCAATATCCCTTGTAGCCTGTACTACATATGCAGAATCTGATATAATATTAACAGGTTGATTAAAATCTTGTAACACTGTAGTGACTGCAACCGACTCTGCCCTTTGAGCTGATTGATATTGAGTTTTGATTACTCGCTCTTTTGACCCTGTGTAAGCTGCTTTTCCATTGCTGGAACCATCAGTAAATACTGTCAGAGCATTTTCTAAAGGTTCATGTCTGGTAATTTTAGGTAAAATCCAAGTAGTCAATTTTAAAAACTGGAATATTTTTGTTTTTGGGTAATGATTATCAATGATTCCCACAAAATTGGCAAGGCCAATCTGCCATGCACCAGAATTGATAAAGGCTTGTCTAACTTGTTCCTTGGTTAAAGGAACAACTATTTTGTCTGGGTCATTACCACACAATTTTATTATTTGTAATCTTGCCTGACCAATTAATGTAG
The DNA here is from genome assembly GCF_047675955.1 of Chlorocebus sabaeus. Lineage (NCBI taxonomy): Eukaryota > Metazoa > Chordata > Mammalia > Primates > Cercopithecidae > Chlorocebus > Chlorocebus sabaeus. The sequence goes on from NW_027327845.1 coordinate 28,232, forward strand.
CTATTTGATCCAAGTACAATGTAAAAGTCTCAATTGTACTGTGAGGAAGGAATGACCACTCTACAAGATCAGTATTTTGAATGATGATGCCTGTTAGAGAATGTGTACTAGCAAAAATTAAAAGTTGAGTGGGGCTAAGGGATCTATTCTACTTATTTGCGCTGACTGAATTTTTTCTTCCACTAATTTAATTTCTTTTGTTGCCTCTGGGGTTAATATTCTTTTACTATTTAAGTCTGGCTCTCCTCTTAGGATAGAGAACAAATTTGACATGGCATAAGTAGGAATGCCTAGGCTTGGCCGAATCCAATTAATATCACCTAACAATTTTTGAAAGTCATTTAATGTTTTTAGTGTATCTTTTCTTATTTCTATTTTTTGTGGCTTCATTTTTCTATTTTCTCTCTGCATCCCTAAATAATGAAAAGGAGTAGAGGTTTGGATCTTATCAGAAGCTATTGTTAGTCCTTCACTGGAAACCTCTGCTTGCAGAAATGTGTAACAGTCAATTAATTTGTCTCTTGTTTCTGCAGCACATAAAATATCATCAATATAGTGAATAATATAACAATCTGAAAATTTACCTCTAACTGGTTGAAGGACTTGACCTACAAAAGTTTGACAAATAGTTGGAATATTAAGCAATCCCTGAGGTAATACTTTCCACTGAAACCTGGTGGCTGATCCTTTATTATTTATGGCTGGTATAGTAAAGGCAAATTTTTCACAATCTTGCTCTGCCAGAGGAATGGTAAAAAAACAATCCTTAAGATCAATTATAATTAAAGGCCAGTCTTTCGGGATCATGGCTGGAGAGGGCAATCCGGGTTGAAGAGGCTCCATGGGTTTAATTACAGCATTTACTGCTCTTAAGTCCATTAACATATGCCATTTGCCTGATTTTTTCTGAATTACAAATACAGGAGAATTCCAGGGTGAGAATGAAGGCTCAATGTGTCCCTTTTCTAATTGTTCCTTTGCTAATAAATGTAAAGCCTCCAGTTTTTGCTTAGCTGGCGGCCACTGATTTACTCATACCGGTTTTTCTGTTTTCCAAGTTAATGGAATGGGTTCAGGAGGCTCTACAGTGGCCGCCCTTAAAAATGATACCCTATTCCTTTTCTTTCTTAATTTTTCTCAGTCTCAATTGGGACTTTAATGCCATTTTCATTTTTTCCTAATCCCTTTCCTGGTATATATCCCATCTTAATCATGAGTTTTTGACTCGTGGAGCTGTATAATGGAGCGGGCATAATGATTTCTGCATCCCATTGTTGTAATAAATCTCGACCCCATAGATGAATAGGAATTGAAGTAATCATTGGCTGAACAGTACTTTCTTGATTATCTGGTCCTAAACAATGTAAAATCATGTACTTTCATACACTTCTGAAGCTGTGCCTACGCCGACAAGTCTTCTAACAGCCTTTTGTTTAGGCCAATTTTTGGCCACTAATTTAAAGCAATGCCAGAGATATCTGCTCCAGTGTCTACCAACCCTTCAAACTGTTTTCCTTGAATAATGGCCTTACACACGGGTATGCTCTCAGAGACCAGACTTACCCAATATGCAGCCTTTCCTGCCGGATCAGTGCTTCCGAACCCTCCTGTTCTTTTTATCTCACTCTTTCCAACTTTAATATAAGGTAGGAGTAATAATTGAGCAATCTTGTCTCCTGGCCTGGCACTCCAAGGAATTGAGGAACAAATAACCAATTGAATTTCGCCTTTATAGTCTGAATCAACCACACCAGTATGAATTTGAACTCCCTTTAGATTTAAACTTGATCTTCCTAAGATTAGTCCTACAGCCCCCTCAGGCAATGGGCCATATACCCCTGTGGGGATTTTTTGTGGAGGCTCCCCTGGAAGCAAAGACTGCTTGTATGGTGCATACATCTACTGCTGCACTGCCTCTTGTGGCGGGGGATAATTGCTGTATTGTGATAACTGGCTTATTCCCTGAGACACTTGTGACAGTGGGGGTTGTTGTTCCTGAAAACCCTGAGGAACAAAGGGCTGAATTTGGAATGCCCCAGTTTGTTGCGGGGCCTGAGGCTGGCCCCTCCTCTCATTTCCTGACACTGGTTGCCCATTTTTATCAAATTTAGAACGACATTGATTACCCCAATGTTTTCCCTTTTTACATCTTGGACATAGGCCAGGTGGCTCTTTATCTGTTGTTGTAGTAGCTTCAGTAGTTACATTTTGCTTACTTGAGACTAGGCAATTCTTTTTTAGATGACCAATTTGACCACAATTATAACATTTTTCCCCAAATGTTCTAACTTGTCCTCCTAAAGCAACTCCTGTGATTGCTTGAGCCATAAGCATAGCTTTATGCATAGCTCCTCCAATTCCATTGCAGGCTTTAACGTACTCTGAGATTACATCTGATCCTGCGGGAACCCTTCCTTTTAATGGCTTAATGGCTGATTGACAATCAAGATTGGTGTTTTCATATGCCATCAACTCCACTATGACCTTACGGACATTTTCATTGGTAATTGACTTTTGAGTAGCATCTTGAAGTCTTGCTACAAAATCAGGGTAGGGCTCTTTAGAGCCTTGTCTTATTGTATTAAAGGAGGGGCAGGTGGTTCCTGTGTCTTGGATTTTCTCCCAGGCCCTAAGGCAGATAGCCCTGATTTGCTCAATGGCCTCATTTGGCATTATTACTTGTTGGTCAACAGTGCTCCAATTTTGACCTATTCCTAATAGTTGATCTGCATCTATGTTAATTGGAGGATTGGCAGTCCTATTTCTTTGGACCTGTACTTGTGCCTCATCAATCCACCAAGTCTTAAATTGTAAAAACTGAAAGGGTGAGAGTGATGATTTTGCCAGAATCTCCCAATCATAAGGAATGAGTCTATGTCCATGAGCAATGGAATCAAATAATGTTCTCATGTAAGGAGAGTTGGGTCCATACTGTTGTACTCCTTCTTTCATTTCTTTTAGCATTTTTATAGAAAAAGACTGATATCTGGCTTCAGCTATGGGAGGCTCTCCCTCTTGGACCCCTTCTCCAGGTGGTCTTGCTTCTAATATTACTGGGAATTGCCATGCCTCAATATCTCCTTGTTTTCTTGCCTCATCAATAATTTTATGTACTGCACTACCCTGTGTACTAGGCGGTGCTGTAGGATTAAGTCTCATGGTGGGCGGCTGAGGATATGGCACCCTGCCCTGTGGCAGTGGAAATGTTCCTGGTTGTCCATACGGATTTTCTGGGGGCTGCCGATACTGCAGCTCGGCTGGCAACCAGTATTGATAGACTACTGGCGGCTGGGATTTATTTTCTACCGGCTGATATTGTGGACACTGTATTTGGATTGGCATTGCCATGCCAGAGACTCTTTTTCTATTTGATCTTCTTTTGGAGTTTGTACTTGTTTAACCTGCATTTGAGGTTGTAAAGTTACAGGCATCTGAGGTGCTGTAAGAGGAGTTGGCCATCGTGGTTTAGATTCTGATGGCTCTGCTAATTCTGGACTCTTTTCTTCTAATTTTAACGTTTCAGGATATACTACCTCCTGTAATTGATTATCATAAACATTTTGCATTGACTGAGCCATTACCAGCTCTGCTACACATTTACAGTGTGAACTTTCCTTTCCTTTCCAGGATTCTATCCCTGCCTCTTTTTCACAATCTACTGCACAGCTTTTAGGGACATCAGAAATTGGAACGCTATCTTCTTCTGTTTGCAATGGTTCTAAAGCTACTTTAATAATGACTCAATCATTCCATACTGTAAGTAGGATGATTTTACCTTCCCTACTTGCTTGTTTTAATTCTTTGCCAATTTTTTCCCAGTCTTTTAGATCTAAAGTTCCCTGTTCTGGAAACCATGGACAAAACTGTTCTATTGTTTGAAATAGCATAATTAGATTTTTGGTAGAGACTTTAACTCCCCCTCTTTTTAAGAGAATTTTAATAAAGCTGTGATAAGAGGCATATTTACTTTCAGTTTGCCCCATTGTTACCCTAGGTTCTTCCGAGTGCACAAGCTTATCGCAAGGCTGACTGTAGACGTACTCGGGAGTCTCTCATCGACTTGTCCTCAATGACCACGCTCTGGTGTACCTTCACCTTAGAGAAAAGCTTCCACGTTGGTCACCAGATGAAGGGGTGGCCTGCCCCTCCACACCTGTGGGTGTTTCTCGTTAGGTGGAACAAGAGACTTGAGAAAAGAAATGAGACACAGAGACAAAGTATAGAGAAAGAAAAAGTGGGCCCAGGGGACTGGCGCTCAGCTTAGAGAGGACCCACACTGGCACCGGTCTCTGAGTTCCCTTAGTATTTATTGATAATTATCTTTACCATCTTAAAGATAAGGGAGTGGCAGGACAATAGGATCATTGTAGGGAGGAAATCAGCAGTAAGACATATGAACAAAAATCTCTGTGACATGAATAAGTTTAAAGGAAAATGCTGTGCCTTGAGATGCATATGCAAACATCTCCATAAACCTTTTAGCAGCATTGTTTCAGCCTATCACATGGGGAGAAACCTTGGACAATACCTAGCTTTTCTAGGCAGAGGTCTCTGCGACTTTGGCCATGTACGTGTCCCTGGGCAGTTGAAATTAAGAGAATAGTGATGACTTTTAACCAGCAAGCTGTCTTCAGGCACTTATTTAACAAAGACACATCCTGCACAGCCCAAAATCCATTAAACCTTGAGTCGCCGCAGCACGTGTCTCTTGCACGGACAAAGTTGGGGGTAGGGTCACAGATTAACAGCATCTCAAATACAGAACAAAATGGAGTCTCTTATGTCTACTTCTTTCTATATAGACACAGTAACAAGCTGATCTCTCTTTCTTTTCCCCACAGAAGTGTTAGTTTTTTATTTGTTCAATCATTTGGAAATGTAAAATCCATTCTTGATTCGCAGGCCACGAGAGCAGGCAGGGACAGGCTGCCCCTTGCCGACCTCTGGAATGAGCTTAGAGAAGGAAATGACAGGCTGGGCCAGCGCAGCCTCCTCACAGCGAATTCGCTGCAGGAGGGTCCTTCTTAGCAACCACTTCTCATCCTTCATCTTGGCTTCACATGCAGTTCAGGTGGAGAAAGAGAGAACAGAACTGGCCTCAGCAACAAGAAGGAAGGAGACGCAGGGTCAAGCAGCCCTGTGGACTGATCACACTCAACATTCACACCAAGCGGAGCACAGGCAGGACCAGCCCAGGGGGGCCGAAGTGGAGGCTCTCTGGGGTGGGGGAACTCTGGGTGGGCAAGATTCACAACCTAAAACTCATATAGAAGTTCTACACAGCAGTAGTTACAGAAAACACACACTAAGAAAAGGCCAAAATAAAAATAGGACAGCCACCTTTGACCGCACCTTATCCCTCAGGAACCCACCTTCAAGCCCTGGCAGATGAAGACTCACTTCCTGATGCACTTCCCGGTGAATTATGTGGGCGAATGCATCCGAACTGTCCCCTACACGGACCCAGATCTTGCCAGGTAGGAGGGTGGAGGTCGGGATCTCTCAGGCCTGAGCCTTACAGAAGCAGCTTGTCAAGCCTGTTCGAGTTCACAGGGCATGTTTTAGCACAGGAAGAGTCTGCACTGACTCTGAGTGTTGGACCTGGGGCTTTGTGAGTCTACGAGCAGCCCTCTTTAAACAGCAGAGTCTTTATGAACAAAGGCCCTAACCACAAACTCCTTTCAAAATGCCCCATGTACTCCCCTCATCTCTAGGTGGAAATTGAATGAATTTAGGTTGAGACCTCTGATAAACATGGTAGATTAATCCTTCGTGAGGACAGATGCATGGAACGACAGCAAAGGTAGATCAAGACACAAAGCCACAAGGGAGAGTGGGAGGTGACCCAGGCAGCCATGGGGGCTGCAGGAGAACCTCATGAGCCAGACTGTGGGTGGGTGGGTGGGGGGTGTCTGACCCGGGGCCACAGAGGGACAGGGCAGTGGGGAGAAACCAGGTGGTCCTGCAGAGCCCTGCAGATGGCAGGGCTGGAGGCTGCCTCACAGTCCCTCTGAGGAGTTTGCCTCCCCTGTCTCCCCACCAAGTCAGAAGCTCAGGGAAGGAGGCCCGGGGTTGAGCGGCTGAAGCCACGGCCGAGAGTGAGGGTCAGGCCTGTTCCCAAAGTGGCGTGGGGCGAGGGAGTTTGCAGCCTACGAACTGGCCCTCCAGCCCTTTCTTCCAAAGTGTGGCTGCCCCTCGGCTGTGTTCATCCCATCTGTGGAAACTGGCCAGACCAGGAGGACAGACTCACAGACATACACTTTTGGGGACCTGTCAGTTGGGTGTGGATGACACAGATCTGTGCAAAAATGTTATATCCCGGAAATTCACTTCCTGTATCCTTGTCCCAGGCAGCTACCCCCATGAGGGACTAAACCAAGGAGGAGACCCCCAGGGTCTGGCTCCAACCTCGCTGGTCCCAACTGATGGTGCCCCAGCCACCCGAGTGGTAGAGAGGGGAAGGCAGGCTTAGGCCTGGGCAGTCTATCCTGATAGGAGAAGGTGCCGGGCCTCCAGGGTGTACGTGTGTCACAGTAGGACCACAGATGGGGAGGTGTGTAGCCAGGTGGGAGGAAATGTGGGGCTGCAGTGGGGGCCCAGAAAGAGCTCTTCTGTAGAAAAGAGGTGTGTGGTCAGCTGTTTTGTTCATTAATTTCCATATTTGTAGGAGATAAACAGATCTGTCTGCTGTGCCAGCAGAAGAGTGGTCTGTTTCCACCATCCAATAGGAAAATGCAGACAGAAAACGCTAAAAATGTGGAGGTTCCCCCTGGGCCAGGGGGAGTCTGGATCTTTTTTTCCTTGTTTTTTGTATTTTATAATCTTTCAACAGTGAGCATGTGTTTTTAATATACAAGTAATAGAAATTTCTCAAGGAGGAGGATGCATGGATGGATTGAAGGCCATCCCTGCTGGTGCTTGTAGAGGCTCCGTCCCCCAGGGTCTGGCTCCAACCTCGCTGGTCCCAACTGATGACGCCCCAGCCACCCGAGTGGCACTGGGTTTCTCCTGGAGGGCCCACACGAGATGGTCATGACTTCTCCCAGCACAGCCCCTGGGAACATGCCCACTCCTTCCTTGATTTCCCACCTGGCCTATTTGACTCCCTTCATCTGCTTTGGGAAATGGCCCATCTGTGGAAGTGGTGACCCGGGGCTGATCTCGCCACGGGCGCCTTTAAGGAGCCTGTGTCTTTGCTGCAGACGCTACCATCATTGTCTGCCCTGCCTTCTGTCGGAGGAGGATGTGTTCTGGAATCATCTAGAATGTGATGTCACCATTCGCAGTGGAAGGCAGATGAAATCAGCCCCGTTCCTGGAAATGTGATGTATCGGAGAGTGTGTGTTTACTTAAGGGATTCCTATAAAACTCAAAGAGTTTGACTTCAGTTTCCTTTTTTTTTTTGGTATCCTGATGTGAGACATTTAAATATTCATTTGCACATTTGCCTTTACAATAGAAATAACATCTTTCTACTTCACCAGATTTAAAAAATGCCACATATGCATTGGAACAAGTTAAGCAGTGTGGTGCTGGAAGTGTTAGATTCCCTCCCCACCACCACTGCTTTCAACCATGTAATCCAAGACAACTGCTTGAAAATTGTGCTTCCTTGTGCTTTTTAGTTTTTGTTAATTAAAAAGAAAATCTCATGCCTGTAAGCCCAGCACTTTGAAGGCAGGAGGATCACTTGAAGCCAGGTGTTTAAGACCAGCCTGGGCAACGGAACTAGACCCTGCCTCTACAGAAATTGTAAAAATAGGCGTGGTGGCACGCATCTGTAGGCCCAGCTACTCAGGAGACTGGTGGGAGGATCCCTTGAGCACAGGAGTTCAAGGCTGCAGTGAGCTGTGATTGCCCTTATGCACTCCAGCCTGGCGACAGAGCAAGATCCCGTCTCTTAAAAAACAAGACCAAAAAAATGGGACCATAATTTATGTGGCATTATTGTACAACTTGATTTTATTTTCATTTTCACTGAATCCAATAATTACTTCATTGTCTATGTTTTTTTATCAGCCATGGTGTTTTAAACTTGCATTTTTTAATCATTAATTTCAGTCTTAAAATCCTTGCATGTTTGATGACTGCTAAATTCCTACATACAGAAATTCGAGAAAAAGGTGGCGCTTACAGTGGAGGCGCAAAACTCAGCCACAGTGGGGTTTTCACCCTTTACTCTTACAGGTGAGCTTTGCTCTAGTTCACACATTGGGACACACACTGTGTTTTAGTCTCCTACTCATGATTATCAGTGTCATTTTCTTCTACTGCAGTGAACTTTAGACAAAAGTTGTTCTATGTGCTGCTTTTCACTTCTCGAGCACTTAGCCACACCCAGCAATGTCCTTTCTGGTGCAAGGATTGGGGCCAGCAGCGTAAACGGGAAGCATTCTGTCTTTAGTAAACCCTGGCTTAAGCCAGCATATTTTGGCAAAACACGGTAGTGCCTCCATCCATGGTTTTGCCTTCCACGGTTTATTACCCAGTCACCCTTGGTCTGAAAATATTAAATGGAGAATTCCAGATATAAACACTTCCAAAGTTTTAAATTGTACACCATTCTTCTAAGCAGTGGGATGAAAGCTGACACTGTCTACGGTACCTGCCTGTTGGTCACTCAGTAGCCGTCTAGGTCATCAGATACGCTGTGGGTGTCCAAGAGCTTCTGTTCACAGAACGCTTGTTTTACTTAGCATAACTTTTATTACAGTATAATTGTTGTATTTTGTTAATATCTTGCTGCACCTAATCTATAGACTTTTTCATAGGCATAGGAGAAAAACACAGTATCCATAGTGGCTGTCTGAGGTTGCAACCCTGCTCTGGGGGACCTGGGACACAGGCCCCAGGTGAGGGGCGCGATATAGCCTGAGAACATTCTTAGCTCATTTCATTTGGAGGTGCCTGATGTGGATGCAACTGTTAGCTTTCATAAACATAACACCGTTATTCTAAAATAATAAATTCTTGATTGTGTATGGCTTTGCTGCCCAAGAGAACCTGTATTCTGACACTTTTTAAGAAGGAGTTGGCCAGGCATGGTGGCAAGTGCCTGTGGTCCTAGCTACAGGAGGCTAAGGCGGGAGGATCCCTTGAGCCTAGGGAGGTTGAAGCTGCAGTCAGCAGATTGTGCCACCACACGCCAGCCTGGGCGAATGAGAGCCTGGCTCGTGGATGCAGAGATAGATTAGGTAGGTAGGTAGGTAAGCAGGCACGTAGGTAGAGAAGTCGGTAGCCGTTGCCACCCTGCTGAGTTCTCCCATTTGCTGTGCTGGAAGCCACTCTTCTAGACAAGGATGGGGAAGCAGCTCACAACCCCTCTGCAGCTCTGAGTCAGGGTGGAGGGAGGGCTGGGCTCTTTCCATTTACACAAAGGGAAGTCTGGATCAGCCCCCTCAGACTGATTCCTGTACTGCCCTGGGTGTGTCCTTAAGGGAGATTAAAGGAAAACCTTTGTTTGCTTGATTTTTCCATGTGAGTCTTCTGTAATTTCCTCGTAATCTTGACCTGCCCCCACCCTCCACATCTTTCCTCTCCTGATGTCACAGAGAGGTGGATTTAAATCATCTGGGGAGGACTTTATGCAGACAGACCCTGTCTAAGAGGGAGAACGTGTTGAAAGTCTTATGTGATCGGATTTAAACTTCCACTGAGAGTAATTGAGCAATTTGTCAGGGGGCTGTTTGGACTAGATCAGATGTAAAATAGAGCTGTTAACCCATAGAAGATGTTGAACTGTTAAGTCACAGGTTTGTCATAAACTTGTCCTTTGGTAAAATGCTTGCCTATTTATTTCTCTGGGTTTCCTAGGGACCCAAAAACAATAGAGACACTCCAATCTTTTGGGAAGGTTTACTGGGCAAAATCTGGAAAATTCACGCAGCAAGACATTGACGAAGGCAAACTTTGTCTTCTCAACCGTAGATGCTCCTGTCGCTCCTTCATACAAAGGTATTGTGAATGTAACAGTGAGAATCTCAGTCCACAGCCTCGCAGATGACATTGCTGTTTTCCGAGTTCCCTCATGCACAGGCAGGAGCACCAGCTTCTGGCGCCTCTGTCCTTGCCTGTGATACGATTTCCACGTCTGACACCCTAAATATTGGCCTTGGAAACACGCTTCCCGACATCTGGGCGAGAAGAGTGCATCCTGTCATTTCAGTTTTACTGACCTGAGGCCCAGTGGGGCCAACCCACGGCAGTGACTGGGCTCATTCGTGTGGAAGGATGACGTGACCACGGCCCAGGCCTGGCCACATTACACTGTAGAGCCACTTTTGCTCACAGCATTATCAGCCTCACGCGGTCCTGAATGCATCCACGCTGCAGAAGCAGGCCTTGGTAAGAGTCAGCGTGGCTCGTGGGAGCTAGAGGTCAGGGTGTGATCTCTGGGCTGTTAGACATGACCCTGTGGTTGAAACACGTATGTGAAGTAACAGTGAGATGCACCTGTACCCTCTGGGACACGAGGGCATAGCCCACTGTGCGAGCTCCTGGGTGGCAGCCCCCCTGTGCCTGTGGTTTGTCTTCTAGGAATGGACCACTTCTTGTACGGCCTCTCGGATGAGATGAAGCAGGCCCACAGGGAGCAGCTCTTCACCATCAGCCACAAGAAGCTCCTGGCCATGAGTGATAGGTGAGTGGGGAGTGGGGAGCGGGGAGTGGGGGAGACAGCATCCGGGATTGGAGACCTTAACGGCACTGAAGTAGAAGCCAGTACTCACTGACCTCGCCTGCCTTCCTCTCAGGTACCTCGGCACTGGGAAGAGCACGCATGGCCTGGCCATACTCAGACCCGAGAATCCCAAAATCGCCAAGGACCCATCCTGGATCATCAGGTGAGCGGCCCTGGTGCCCCCAACTGTGCAGGAGCCCCTGAGACAATAGGCCTCTAGAGCTGAATATGAAAAGTCAGAAATGCTACTGCTTTTCCAAGAATATTATATCATTCTTAAAGTGTTGCCAACTGACTGGCAAGTCAATCTTAAGAGCGACCAGGAAGATGTCCATTGAAATAGTCATACACGAAATGCCAAAGATGCACCACGTAGAATTTTCACTTTCTACTGACTGAAAGGCTTGTTTTACCTCATTAGTTCTAGAATATTTAAGAATCTAAAAATAAAGGGCAACTCTGATTTAACCTCTGCTTGAGTCATTATCTTAAGTAGCATTTAGGGCTTTTACTAAAAAACAGAAGTAAAATGAAAAGGTACACAAAGGTGTCCCGTGTCTGCCTGTGCTGATTCATGAAACTCGATTACACCGAGGCCCTGTGGGAGCGTCCTCCTAACAGACGGAAGTTCAACGGGGCGGCCGGATGGAAGCAGTCCTGAGAAGCAGGTGGGCTGGGGTGAGTAAGCGCTCGCTTCGTCTTCACAGAGCCAGAAAGGAGAGCCGCCACGCCAGCTCTTCTTGGCCGTTGGACTCTGATTTCCCAAACAGCTTGTTTTTGGGGTCTCCTCTCCCTCCACACAGCTCTCCACCGCCGTTTCTGAGGCACAGCTGTGGTCTCCTGCAACCTAGAGCTAAGAGGCAGAAACGCTGTCCCTACAGGATGTGGGCCCACGAGGGCAGCAGGGCCGTCACACCAGCACCCATGTCTACTCTGGCAAGAGTCATCAGAGAATTCCAAATTAGGTCCCAGCAAGGACCGTGGCTTGGACTGGACGAGAAACTGGCTATCAGATTTTTCAAACCCCCACCTTGGTGGTTTTAACATGCAGCTAGGATTGCAATCAAGAGGCCGAGTAGGTAAGATTCATGTGTTCTCTTTTACTTTCTAAGGAGAGCAGGAGCCTGGGGTCAAGGCCCAGGGTCCTGGCCTGCTGCTGTGGTTGGAAACTGACACATGGCAATAAACATGGCATTCCCCTTGGCCTGTGTAAACTACTGGCTTTGTTCTCCTTTTATGACTTGTGCATAGTTCAGTGATCCCTACTAAAAATATTTTTATAATCTTTGCCCACAAAAGTGCTGAGAAAACCATTAGTAGCCACCCATAGATTGAGGTTTTAATCTCCTACTTAAAAAACTAAAACGGAGGACTGTTGGAGTTGTAGGCAAACGTTTAATACACACATCTGAAAGCATGAGACACAGTCCAGACAGCACGCACTGGAGCTGGTGGGGCACACGGTCGGTGACAGGTGCTTGCTTGTTAGGTATTAATGTCAATAAATACTTTCAGAAAGTGCTGATAAATAACTTAAGTGTTACAAAAACAGATGGTCCACGGTGAGTCCAGGTTGCAGGTACATGCAGGCAGGACTGGGTCAGACGCTCCAGGGCTGGGCTGCACGTGCTCTAGCTGGCCTGAGTCCGACACATCATAGTTGTCCATGTACTTGGCCAGGATCTTCATGAGGGGCTGCAGCTTGAGCCACCACTGTTCTTTGGGAATCCTGTGCCTGTGGAGGGATGGGGGGACAGCAGTGAGGCTGGGAGATGCCACGGCCAGCACAGTGAGCCGTCTTGCCAGAAACACGGGGTTTGTAGGGTCGGCTGAATCAACTAGATAATAAAGCCAATTTCAGGGTCAAATGAAACCATTGCTTTTATATTTCTAAAAATTCTTCCCAAAGACCTAGTGGTGGTTTCTTATTGTTGTTCTTTTGAGACAGAGTCTCGCTCTGTCCCCAGGCTGGAGAGCAGAGGTGCGGTCTCAGCTCACTGCAACCTCTGCCTCCCAGGTTCAGGCGATTTCTCCTGTCTCAGCCTCCTGAGTAGCTGGGACTACAGGTGTACACCACCACACCTGGCTAATTTTTGTATTTTTAGTAGAGATGGGGTTTCACCATGTGGGCCAGGCTGGTCTTGATCTCTTGACCTTGTGATCCACCCACCTAGGCCTCCCAAAGTGCTGGGATTATAGGTGTGAGCCGCCATGCCTGGCCAAGACCTAGTATTTTTTAACTGAGCTTCAGAAAATCTAGTTCCTCAAACCCCTGAATGAGTTGCCGAAAGCAACAGCAATGGCCATTCTCCTGTCCTGTACTCACGTTGGCTGGGTTTGCTAAGGCAATAAGACCCCAACTTACTCAAAATCCGTTTGCTTCTTCAGCTCTGCCACAGGTTGAAAAATAAGGTTTCTTTTGCTTATTCCCAGCACACAAACGGAATCATCGGTGGTAAATTTTTTTCCTATAAAAGATTTTAAAAAAGATTAACACCACCCTGTCACATGGGCAGGTGGGAGAGCAGAATCATGGGGCGAGATGAGAAGTGAGATTCCTGGCAACCATCCTGAACCTGGCCTGGAAGCCTGGGGGAGGCTGAGAATGGCCAAGAACGGCCGAGAACAGCTGAGAACAACTGCACAGTGTGGCCAGCGCCTGGCCTGGGCAGCTCTGCTCTTGTGGGATCGCCCTGATGGCTTCCTGGAAAGCAGCTTTTGTTTTTCCTCTCAGTGGAGAGAATTTTTCACTAAATAGTGGAATAGGGAAATTACCTTAAGAAATTGATGCCCACGAATACACACACAGAGGAGTGAGAAACATCCATAGCTAAATTAGCAAAAGAAAATCGATGTAGAAAGAATCAGTCAGTTCTTCAAAAAGACAAACCAATTGAAACTGTTCACATCACTGTTTTTTGTAGACTGTCATTCTTCTACGTTGCACATTGGCAGTGATAATGGTTTGCCCTAAAAAAGCACACACCTGGTATGACTGAAGAAAGCTGAGGGGGGTGGGGGCAAGAAAGATGCTGGCACAAACAGCCACTCAGGAATGAGTGGGGACCAGCCACATTGGAACAATTAACAATTGTATTATACAAAATGTCATGTTTTTTAAAACTTTTCAGTTTATCTAAAGATTTGTTAGAATATGTAACTTACAAAACTGATTTAAGGAAAAACATGCATAGTTCTACAAACATGAACAATTCATTCAGCAGCCAAATCTTCCTCAAAACTGGAAGTTCTGACAGATGGAGTTGCAAGGAGGTTGTCCTAACATACATCCAAAAAATAGAAGGCCCCACTTAAACTGTGAGGGAAACTGCGGGCTGATGCTCAAGATCTCCAGAGCAAAAAGCCTGCACAAAAGAACTTCAGGTTGAATCTAGCAGTGATAAAAGAGAACATGTTACCCACGCCCAAGCTGACCTTATCCCAGGAATCCAAGGTTGGTTAAATAGCAACGCTCAGAGACCAGCAGGAGTTAGAACATCACACGCAGCTCAGTACTGGACTGAAGAAGGAACCAGTATACCCTACTTCTCCCCGATAGGACAGCATTTTCACCAAGGCAGACGGCCTCCCTCCGCGGACCCCTTACCTCTGCCCCAGGCCTCCTTGAGTTTCGCAGTGATCCACTCCATAGCTCTGGCAGAGATTTTGGTTCCAAAGTTTCTATCAAATGGAGAGGGTGCCCCACCCTGTTGGTGGTTAGAGTCATATGAAATATCAGTTATACAGTAACACTTTGTTGTTAAATAGAAATGACGATTTCTATTTCACAGAATTCACGTTTTTATTTCTAGGTCTTTATGGATAGCTGGAACAGAAAAAAACACAATCTCTGTTTCCTGTAGCCTGAACTCAGCCTGTTAAGCAAAAGTGTCAAGTGTTCCCCCTGCCCAGTAAGAGGAGGATTTTAATAAATGGAATGAGTCAACTAACAATCTCCAATATTTTAAAATCTTCAATCAGGATTTCATAAACTCATCTGGGGTGGGGATGGGTCGCAGCTTTAAGAATCTGATAAACGTTGTGGATTCTTTAACAAAATCACACATATGCCTCCTATTTCATCATCATTTCAGGGGATTCATCAGCTCTCTGGAATAAATTCACGGGCTCTGGTTTAAAAGTATAAAGAATAGGAGGTTGTGAGGAAGGAGTGTGTGTGAGTTAGGAATGCTGGACCGCTGTGTCCCAGGCTCAGCTCATGACATGTGTGTGCCTGCATGCAGCTCATTCCAGGTCATTCTGATTTGGGGTGAGTGTCAAGTATATTACATGTCTGATAATCCATTTTAAATCTTAGGAAGCTCCAGTTTTTAACTCGATGAAGTGTTTAATTTGAATAAACATTTCCAAGTAGTGGGGTTGTCACTGTTTTCATGAAAGCTGACAGTTCCCTTAAAATCCCCATTACTCAAACCTCACCAACAAAAGAATCCTAAAGCTGGTGATGTTTGGCATGACTTAAAAGTTTAGATGATTTGGCTGGGCATGGTGGGGATCACGCCTGTAATCCCACCACTTTGGGAGGCTGAGGTGGGCGAATCACCTGAGGTCAGGAGTTTGAGACCAGCCTGGCCAACGCAGTGAAACTCCATCTCTACTGAAAATACAAAAATTAGTTGTGCATGGTGGTGGACACCTGTACTCCCATCTACTCAGAAGGCTGAGGCAGGACAATCTCTTGAACCTGGAAGAGGTGGAGGTTGCAGTGAGCCAAGATTGCGCCACTGCACTCCAGCCTGGGTAACAGAGCAAGACTCTGTCTCAAAAAAAAAAAAAAAAAATGTCTCCCAGCTAACTGGGTGTATGCATATACTGCAGATCGTTTTGTTGTATAGTGACAACACACGCGACACATAATGTGACACAACAAACTGACACAGGATGTCGATTTCACCTAAGCCCAGCTAACAGGGAGTGATGAAATCTCGTGCTGTGTTGCTCTTTCCCACCCAGAACGCAAATCATCCCTGTGCCCTAAGTCTCCATGCTGTCTGTGCCTCCTGTCCCTGAGTCACTCAGTAGCCGCCTTGGTTATCAGATGGTTATCAGTACCCACCCCCTCATGTATACAGGGGGCGGGTACTATCCCCAGGTTCAGGCACCCACTGGAGACTTGGGACACATTCCCTGAGGCTAAGAGGGATGACTATTTCCTTCTTCCTTCATAAACATCAGGTGCTAATTAGAGAAATGATTTTAAGATATCTAAAAGAGTAAGACTATAAAGCAAAAATTTTAGTTGTCTAAATGCGGGCAAGTCTGTAGAGCAACACACCACGACTCTGTTCTGCAACTGCTCAGCGTATAGTGCACTCCAGCGGCAAAGAAATTACCACTCATCCAGCCCAAAGTCACAGAGCAGAATCTAAGAACCGCAGTGTTACGGTGACCATAAGATCAGCCCTGGTCTCTCACTCACCTGAGCACAAGGCCCCTCTGGATAGTAGTCTTCATTTTCTGCGTCAGGCGCTCCACATTGGACTGGAAAAGAGCATTTTGTTAATCAGACAATAAACTTCTGCTAAGCACCTACTGTGTGCCAGGTCCTGCAGGGCGGGAAGTGCCAACCACACGTGGTGGTGAGCGTGGCCAAGGAGGCTGCAAGCTCTCACAGCTTGGGTCTCGGGGAGCCTCCCCAGGCAGCGAGAGCACGTCTGCAGCAATGAATGCTGAGCACAGGGCACTGATGTGAGCAGCCCTCACAGCGGCCACTAGAAACGCCTTCCGGAATCAACAGGGTCCCTCTGAAGATGATAATTCCGTGACTGGCCTAGTGCTCATTCATGGCTCTATTGCTCCTTATTTTCATGACGATGTTCTCTCGGCGCTCTCAGAGGAAAAGAGCGACCTGTGGCCTTTCAATGGAATCTCCTATGACGGCCTGATGAACCGTGTCTGATCAGAGAATTTTGTAAACTCTCATCGACACACAGATTTCTTAAGGAACAGATTGTCTTAGAAAAGGGTAACATCCTATATCAGATCATCTTGGGAGGATTACAAGAGGGAAGTAATTCTCTAATGACTCATCCTAAGAAAATGGAGATTTTTACATCTAATCAATCTGTCACTGGGCACGGTGGCAGAATTTCACAAAGTAGGAGCCTGGGCGCAGTCGCTCACGCCTGTAATCCCAGCTCTTTAGGAGGCCAAGGCGGGTAGATTGCCTGAGGTCAAGAGTTTGAGACCAGCCTGGCCAACATGGTGAAACCCCGTCTCTACTAAAAATACAAAAATTAGCCGGGCATGGTGGCAGGTGCTGTAGTCCCACCTACTTGGGAGGCTGAGGCAGGAGAATCACTTGAAGCCAGGAGGCTGAAGTTGCAGTGAGCTGAGATTGTGCCACTGCACTCCAGCCTGGGTGACAGAGCAAGCGTCCATCTCAACAACAACAACAAAAAATCATAATTTCTCTTCTGAAGCTCTTGCCAGGTTGAATGCTGGTGAGGCAGGATCTTTGGACAGATTTCTGAAATACGGTCATGAGTCACATAACAGGGGGATATGTTCTGAGAAATGCATTGCTAGGTGACTTGAGCCTTGTGCAAACATCCTACAGTGAACTCTCACAAACCCAGGAGGCAGGGCCTGCCACATATCTGTTGTTCCTGACTACAAACCTAAATGTCTGAGACTGTTGAATACTGCAGGCAATTGTGTATCTAAACATGTCTAGATGTAGAAAAGCACAGTTAAAAATATATATATATGTATATAACATATGTTTTTTAATATATATAATCTTTCTATAAAAGATAAATAACAGTGCACCTGTTTGGGGCAGCTCCAATATCATCTTATGGGACCCACCGCTGACAGAAACATCATGATGAAGTGAATGACTCCACAAGTATTTAATATGACATAGTGAAGAAATTCGTGATTCACATGTCACATAATTAGTGACAACGCCAAGGCCCTTTTTACTTGATCTACTTGGCCCAGAAACAAGTAACATCCTAACCTTTTAAAAGACAATGGTGCCGGGTACAGTGGCTCACGCCTGTAATCCCAGCACTTTGGAAGGCCAAGATGGGCAGATCACGAGGTCAGGAGTTCGAGACCAGCCTGACCAAGAAGGTGAAACCCCATCTCTATTAAAAATACAAAAATTATCTGGGCATGGTGGCACGTGCCTGTAATCCCAACTACTCGGGAGTCTGAGGCAGGAGAATTGTTGGAACCTGGGAATCGGAGGTTGTAGCGAGCCGGGATCATGCCACTGCATTCCAACCTGGGTTGCAGAGCAATATATAACATTATATATTTATTTATATAACTAACTAAAGACAATTGTTCAAGTTGCATTTTATCTGCCAAGGCCTGTCATCCTGCATGGAGTTTAGTAACTGAACACTGCAGGGTCCAGGCCTGGATTCTGCTGTGCCATCCAAGCAGGGGCAGACCCCGGGCTCGGTGACACTCTTCCCTAAAAGAGCCACAGATGCCAAAAAACCACGGCCGTGTGTGTGTCAGTTTAGAGGCAGACGCAGCATCAGAGGCCTCAAGATTTAAAAGAAGCTGCAGCAAGCTTCAGAGCCAGTTGCAGACGTGGGTGGTGATTGTTAGCGGAGGCGCTCAAATCGTTTGTGACAGAAGTGAGAAAACATTAACTACACAACAGACTACATCAAAAAAACAAGCTCGTGTTTCACACAAGAGACTAGAAGGTGTCCTCAACCAGGCACGTCCGCCTTCACCTGACACATGGGAGAGGCATCTGGGCAATGCGAAGGGCATCAAGCATGGCGTGTTCTGTAGTACCTGTCTCCATGCCCCCTCGAAAAGCAAACCACCCTAGATACGATGTTTCACTCCACAGCACCGAGTGGATCCAAAGGGGACGGTCCCCCTAGGCCAGCCCCCGTCACATACCTGCAGATCCCTGCTGTCGAAGGGCTCTTCGAAAATGTATGCGGCATCGGCTCCGGCCGTGAGCCCCCCATGTTGGCCAGGTAGCCACGGTAGCCGCCCATGGACTTGATGAACACGCGCCGCTTGGTTCCGCTGGCGGACTGCTTGATGTGGTCGCAGGTCTGGTCACAGAGATCAGTCACTCCAGCCCAGGGCCAGGGTGCACCCACCATCCCAGAGCTCCCCGACGAGTAAGTGCAGCAAGGGCCCCCACCGCGCCTGAGCATGCGGTCCCAGCATCGCAGAGGTGAAGGGTGTACAGCAGCCGGGATGTGCCCTTGGAGTGGGTGTGAACATGCCCCCAACCCCCCCACCCCACCGTGGCAGCCACCTGGAGATGACCTCAATGACCTGTGGTGGGGGCCTGGCCATCTGCCGCTCCCTTCTCCCAGGACCCATAAGAGGAGACTGAAAAGACGACCCCACAAGCCAGCTCACTCCACGCTGCTCTCTGTCCCTGCTGAAGCAGCTTTCACCAGACACGGACACCGTTAGGTGTGAGCTGAGAAGTTAGGGGGCTCTCACCTACCAGCTTAGTCCATGGGAACAGCTGTGATCTTCTATTTTCTTCCATTAAAGCTCCCTGTGATTTTAGATCTGTGGCCATCTTCCATTCATCAGTGAATGTTACGTTTATAGAAACTCTACTCAAAGGCAGACGGTGGTTCTTAGACCCAGGTGCCTGGGGAGTCTTTCGGATGCATAGGCATCAGGTCCCCAAGTGAAATGTCTGCCATCCGCCCTCCACGAGGACCCAAGCTCAGTGGGGAGAAAAGCAGCAGAGAAATGCATCGGCCACCTTCCCACCCACACACGAGTCCGGGCTGCAGCGCCCTCTCCTGGGACTCTGCAAAACCTCTGCCTGGGCCTCAGCTCCCATCCCGGCACCCTCCAATCTGTTCACACAGACTGGAGACCCATCTATAAAAAACATAAATCTGATCCAGTCATTCAAAACCCTTTGGCTCACTTCAAGTACACGTCAAGACTTTCTCGGGAATCCCTGGCCCCGCCTGTTTCTGATACCAGGTCCCGCTCTAGATCCAGCAACCTCAGGTCCTCCTGGGGCCTCTGGATATGCTGGCTGCTGTGTGCATTCAGGTACAGTGGTGGGCGGGAGAGCAGCCCCCAAAAGAATCCCGGTCCTAATGCCTGGAACCTGAGAACGTTCCCTCATGCGGTGATAAAGGAATCCTGAGGACTATCCAGGTGCGCCCTAAGTGCCACCACTTGCATCAGCAGATGAGGGGTGTAGAGGCCCTGGAGCAGGATGCTGCACACCTACATGGGAGGAGGCGGCACCAGGGAACAAGGCGGGCAAGGCCCGCAGCTCTGGGCACCTGAATGGGCCACGAGGGACTCTCCTGGAGCAAACACTGGCCTCAGTCCATGGCTCCTGCCTTCCAGAACTGTGTGACAGTGAGTATTATTTTCCAGCCCCAGGTGTGTGGTCAGGGTCACAGCAGCCACGGAACACACACAGGCACCTTCCTCAGCTCTGACCAGGAGGGAAATGTCATTTTCTCACGAAAATGCCGCCTGGTTTCTAATGGCAAAGTTCGTCTGTCAGGGGTTCTCGGGGCACCCCATGTCCTCTCTTCATAGAAATCACCCTGGAGTCTCTCCCTGCAGTTAGCTCGTGGTTATTTGACTTGCAGTCCTCACTAGGCTACAAATTCCATGAGGGCAGGAACTGTGGGCTGGACTTCCACCACTGCACCATCAGCAGGACCCGGCCAAGCACCCACAGCAGGCGCTCAAGAAATGCTTGTCTCTGAATGACATAAGCACAGTATTCTCCAGCCAGCCAGCCATCCTGGTCAAGGGCTGATCCTGCAGGATTCCCTAACCGGCCTCCATGGGACTCAGCCAAGAGTAAAAGCATGAAGTGGGGGTGTGGACTTGAGACTGGGGGCCACATGAGAGTCTGTGCACCAAAGTTTAACACCCACTGGGAAATTTTCACTTGAGATCTTCGGATGAAATTTTAAAACACACTTTGTTGAATAAACACAGGCTTCATTAAACCATTCCAACCTATACTTCGTTTCTTTGGCAGATTCTTTTCCTCCCAAAATAATTGGTTGATGTGTTCAAAAGTGAACACGGGCTCTAGTTAGCGGGCCACTTTGCATTGTGTAGAAGCCGAGATGGGGAGAGAAACAGGCAATGGGAAGAATTCCCATCTTTGTGCTTAGGAAGGACAGAGGACAGAAGCCCGTCAAGGGTCCAAAGAGCCCACAACTGCCTTCTTGAAGGGCCAGTGCAGAATTCTGAGGGTGTCACTGTTCCACCTGTACTGGGTTCTCTCTCTAATTGCGATCTAAGACTTAGGATGTCGTAAGGCTTTAAGACTTGCCCTTTGTCTTAGAGAATCCCGGGCATGGGAAGGAAAATGTGGGTGGGGCATCAGGACCCCCAGAGCCACAAAGCCTTATGGGTTATTTTTCCAACTGAATCTCCCCCGCAGCCCACCCTGAGGTGGGGAATTACTGTCACTCATTCAAAGAATGACATCAACCACTTAATGACAAAAGAATTCTGCAGGTAAGCAGCTCTCCCAAGAGGCTGATTTGTGCCCGAGCGTGTCTGAGTTCTAGTCCCACCAGGCTGCTGCTGTGGGTGCGTGGAACAGCGCAGCGCTGACACCTGAGCCACGCCCCCGATCGTGTGCTCCTCTGAGTGTAAACACAGTGACAGCTGGGACGGAAGAGTCCGCCTTTACTGGAGCTCAGATACAGCTTTCCTGAACTCTCTCATTACCTAGATGGTGTCTTAAACCTGAATTAGCTTCTAAAAATAGCAAGTCCCTCCGGCGGTGCCTCAGGCAATTAGTCAAAGTAGTACTGACAAGAAGAAGGCTGATCCCAAGCATGGCCCTGCCTGCCTGCAGTGTTTCAAGCCTGGACATCTAGAAACTGCTAAAGGAGAGCAAAGCCAGCGATGGCCGGACCCTAACGACATTCAGTGAACAGGAGTCAAGCGCGGGGCCCAAGGAAGTCCATGGAACGAGCCGTTGCCAACCTCTGCAAAGCCAGTAGAGCACCAGGGAACACGACAGGGAGAAGCCCAGGAGAGAGATGGCCCTCAGCTCGAGTGGGAGGCACAGGAGGCTGCAGTTGACCTCACGGCCCCTCCGCTCCCTTCCCTGCACTGGAACTCAGTTCTGAAGGAAGAACCCGGAACAGAACTGCTGTTTTCCGAGGTTCTGTGCCAAGCTGAACTAAGGAGTCTCCAACAGGGCTGGGAGTTTTCATGCAAACTCTGGAGCTGGTTTGGACGTGAACATCTAAGGTAAAGGCCAGCGGCTGCTCTCCAGGAGGCACCAGGCGGCCAAGTCACTGATGTAACCCCATGTGCCAAGGGGGCCACTGTCCCATTTGCAGATGAGGACCCTCTCTGGGTCAGCTTATCAGGGACCGGAGGGGGCCACCATGAGGGTGTCAGCACCACGCCCATGACTGGCAGAATCCACTCCTTCCAAAGCACATATTGGTGAAACTGCCTGCCCAGGAGGGCATGATCTCGGCTCTCTTCAGAACCTCTCGTCTCACCAGGAAGGCTGTGGTTCCAGGCAGTGGCCCCCAGTGGGCACGCCTCTGTCCCAGAGCTCGTACGTACCAGGCACTCAAACCCCTTCCTGCAGGCTCCCACAGCTGACCCTGCGGCCTCGCTACTCAACGCAGGCGGGAGAGGCAGTCTCCAGAGAAATGGTGCTCACCACTCCCCTAGTCTAGCAGGGATAGAAACACGACCCCAAGGACTGGATATATCCTCTCACTTTTAATCAATAAAGACAGGTTCTTCCTAAGGCAGAGAAGCTAAAAAATTTACCCTGTTCTGGCCAGTGTGACTGACATAAAGCCAAGCTAGAAAAGGGTGAGGGGGAAATCTGGCTCATTCTTAACACAGAAGAAACACACTGCTAAAATAAATGAAAGAAAGCAACGGGAGGAAATGATGTTTCTTGCATTTGAAACATCAACTTGCTTTGTTCAAGAGGTTTAAGACACACGTAAGCCATGCTCCACACACACGGCCGGCCGTTTCTGAAGTCAGTGTTTCTGGAACAAAACCCTTGGCCTGCCCAGTGAACATTCACACTGAGCACACTGTCGCGAGGCTGCTTGGCCAGCCAGCAGGGGGCAGGAGAGAGCCGCAGGTGCCATGTGGGGTCCCTGCAAACTGGCCTCACTCCCTCAGTCAAGGGCCTTGCCTCTTGCCAATCCAGGGGCTTCCTCCAAGGGGAAGCGGCCTCTTCAGCTGCCACCGCACTGACTTCAGAAGGCTTAGCCAATGGGACAATAGATTCAACAGAGTTCCATGTTGTTAAGGGAAACTTCTGTTACCAGGCAACCTTAGTATCATATTCAATGTAAAATAACCAACAAGATCGTTTCCAAACAAACATGCTAGTAGTGCCTTATCCTTCAATGCTGCTTAAACACGGAGAAGAATGAGGAAAAAAGAGCATGGCACTTACTTCTTAAAAAATAACACCTCTTCCAGGTTCCTTTTACCCATATCATAAAGACTTACAACTGGATTCCCTACAGGAAGGTGGAGTGGGGGTGGATCCCCACGCTGACCCAGCCTCCCCCCAGGTCAGTCACCCGCCCCTCACCGCGGGGTTCACAGCTCTCCAGACACTGTCTCCTCAACAAAGAAAGGTGGCATCTCTGAGATCTCTTCACAGGGAGCACCCAAACGGGAGCTAGAGAGACAGACACACCCACAACTGCTGTAAAATCCAGAAACGCAATACATATTTAAGGACTTCATTATTAGTTATTTAAAACTTGAAGAACAAAGTGAGCCTGCTTTTAACCTCTCTGCCACAATAACATCGTGTACGTCTGTCTTTTACCGTTTGTTCCTTCTCCAGCTGCTGCCGCCTGGCTGGCCGCCTGCAGAAGAGCCGCCTCCGGTACTCCTGCGAGGCCCTCGGTAAAAGCGTGAGCACCACGATCACATCTCAGGACGCTGCACACTTTAGGGTCGCCCACAGACCGCCATTGCCAATGCCTGGAAGGCACTGAACGGGCCCTCCTGCTCTTTGTAAATGTCACCTCTTGTAAGCTATGTTGTGTTGAAAATTTTTAACTGCAGTCCACACATACTTCTTTGTTTCTGTCTTGCTTTTATCCTAGAGGCATATTATTATGGAAAATTAAGTTTGCAAGTGTGAAGGGTTTTCTGAAAATCGACTTCTAATCCTGGAAGGACCAAAAAAAAAAAAACTGCCAGATGTGGTGCTCACGCCTGTAATGTCAGCAGTTTGGGAGGCCGAGGCAGGCAGATCGCTTGAGCCCAGGAGTTTGAGACCAGCCTGGAAAACATGGCAAAACCCTGTCTCTACTAAAATTACAAAAAAAAAAAAAAAAAAAAAAAAAGGATTAGCTGGGCGTGGTGACATGTGTCTATTCCCAGCTACTCAGGAAGCTGAGATGGGAGGATCACCTGAGCCCAGGAGGTAAAGGCTGTAGTCAGCCAAGGTTTGCGTCACTGCACTCCAGTTTGGGCGACAGAGTGAGACCACTTCTCAAAAAAAAGCAAAAACTGTATAAATCAGTACAGAAGGGAACTGGCTGGGCACGGTGGTGCACGCCTGTAATCTCAGCATTTTGGGAGGTCGAGGTGGGCAGATCACAGCTGAGGTCAGGAGTTTGAGACCAACCTGGCCAATATGGCAAAACCCCATCTCTAATAAAAACACAAAAATTAGCCGGGCATGGTAGTGGGTGCCTGTAATCTTAGCTACTCAGGAGGCTGAGACAGGAGAATCACTTCAACCCTGGAAGCAGAAGTTGCGATGGGCCGAGATTGCACCACTGCATGCCAGCCTGGGCAACAAGAGCAAGAGTCTACTTCCAAAAATAAAAATAAAATAAAAATAAAATAAAAATACAAAAAAGAGAGCTAATGCTTTTCATTTAAGGGAAGGGAGAAGAACATTCAGTATTTACACATCTCACGCACACATCTGCAGTGGTGCCCTGAAGTATTCAAAGATACACATTCCTACAAACATAGCTCAAAACCACTCACCAAGTTACATGCTAAAAGCACATGCATTGGAAGAATGCTACATTATATTTTTTAAGCATCTGTATCCAATATTTTAGCATACTGTCAATTTTCTCTTCAGGTGCTGTATGCCTAAATTATTACATCTTTAGTCATTCATTTTAGAATTTATGACTTGCTTTAGACAAAAGAAATATATTTGAACATAAGCTACTAACTTAATGACTTAGGGGAAAAATTACTAAATTAACTTAGAAGTTAAACTTTGCAAACTGAATTTGTTGGACCTCATGTAAGCTAGATCATCAGTTTTTTAAATTGTTGTGTGTTTCCCTTGAGGATGGAAGTCTCTTTTCTCTCATGCACTGTGCACACCACTGCAGCCCGCGTCTCTCGTCCACTGCACCACAGTGCGACCTGCAATTCACACTGTACCACGCCTTCCACACTTTACCTGAAAGTCACTAAGTATAACCAAGGAGGAAATGAAAAGCAGATAAATGACCTCCACCCCCAAATCTAGCATACAAATGTTAAACATTCATCCAAGTAAAACCAAAAACCCCTGTTAGTTCACGATTGTAACTGGTAGAGTTATGTGCATGGCAATTGAAAGTCTCAAGAAAAAGTTTATACAAAAAGACATCTGCAAACATCGACAGTGCAGAGAGGACTTCACTCTGCATCCAGCCTGTCCTGGAAGCCACGGCCAAATGCCAGGTTGTATAGATCCGAAAAGCAGAAAAAAAAACACAAGTGTTGAAATGTGTACAGTCTTAGCAATGTACAACTTCGATGTAGGATGTGCAGAAACCTTGAATTTCCAATCAGAAAACAGGAACATGAGCAAGTTCCCCAGCAGCGCCCACCTTCTGCCTACGCCACGTTTAACAGGAATGCTGGCCACCTCCGGGGGGAGAGGCTTCCTGGTCACATTCGCTCTGGCAGCCGCACAGCTGGCCCTGCCACAAACACCTGTCTAATACTGAAGAACCACCCGCTCCCTGGGCTTTGCTCACTCTAGCCGAGAGAGTGTATTTACAGAGTATATTATCAACTGAGTCCTCGTTCAATGCGTCAAGGTTGTTGAAGGCAGGGCAACCCCATTCCTGGCCCAATTAAGTGAACTGAGCAGAGCAAATGGCCCCAGTTGGATGGCACTCAGTCACGACAGCAGCGGCCACTATTCACAGGGCACTGGCTTCGTGCCTGGAACAGTTCCAAGCATCTTCTTTCTGTCCGAGGAATGTGCACTGCAACCCTGTGGGGCTATTTGCAACGTCCACCAGAGTTCTGAGGCAGCCAAGTCCAGGCTGTCTGTGGGCCTCCCCGTGTGGCCGTTCACATCCCCTGCAGACCAGACCTCACTGCAGGGACCGCAGGGACCGTGGGTTCCAGGGCTGCCTTGAGGCACATGCCCCCTTCGCCACCTCTTCCTGGCCCCTGACACCAACCCTTACCACTGCTGCCAACACTTTATTTTCTCATGGCTCCTGAGGGGCCTGTTCTTTCTGCCCTTCCCTGCTCTTGGCTTGGAGGACGCCCACATCAACGCCAACGCTCACCTATCCCTACTCCCGCGTCCGGCTTGGAGGACGCCCACATCAATGCCAACGCTCACCTATCCCTACTCCCGCGTCCGGCTTGGAGGGTGCCCACATCAACGCCAACACTCACGTAATCACCACCCCTTCCATGGGACTTCATGCCTAGGAGTCTCAGTATCAGAAAGTCAGATTCCTGTGCTTGTTGGAGAATTTCTTCCCATCATGGAAGTGAAGGAGATACAATTCTAGGTGCCTGCAATAACCTCATTTCCACAGCTAAGCAACTTCAGTAGTAGCACACAACAAAAAAGTTTTTTTTTTTTTAACTTATTTTATACAAGCTAAATATAATTTAATTTTTACATCCACGTTCTCATCAGCTCCCACCTGGTGAGCAGGCGAATAGTAATTTTCAAAGAAACAAATTGTTCTATAATTTCAACGCTTAGCATTATCACTATTAAGCAAGAATTATCCCAAAAATACACGATCGTGTTCTCACATTCAAAAATTGATTGTCACACAGTGAAATAGCACTTACTGCAAAGGAATGTTTCTTTTCAGGTTTCTGTTCTGGGGAAAAAAAAAAAGATTTCTGGCAAAGAGATAAACATTAATTATGTAACTATCCAAAATGCGTCCGAGAAAAATAATGTCATCCAATTAGTTCTTTAAAGTGTTACAAATGCAGCTCAGTTTTAATAGTAATTCATCCATAATTATCAAAAGAATCTTTAAAAATCTTAATACTGAAAGAATAACCATAAATGGATACAAAACACAAAGCAGAAGAGTTAACATTTGGGGTAGGTTTTGGCCCATATTTTTAACATATGCATAGTTACTTACTTAGCTGAAGTATATCCCTCTCCTCCTAGGCTCTTCAAGCCTGATTTTCAAACATAGACTGGCTTTTGGTTCATGAAGACAGCTTTAGAAGATGTCAGGATTGGGCCGGGCGCAGTGGCTCAAGCCTGCAATCTCAGAATTTTAGGAGGCCAAGGTGGGCCGATCACTTGAGGTAAGGAGTTCGAGACCAGCCTGGCCAATATGGCAAAATCCTGCCTATATTAAACATTTTTGTAATTAACCAAGCGTGGTGGCACACACCTATAATCCCAGCTACTCAGGAGGCTGAGGCAGAGAGAACTGCTTGAACCTAGGAAGCGGAGGTAGCAGTGAGCCAAGATGGCACCACTGCACTGCAGCCTGGGCGACAAAGTGAGACTGTCTCAAACAAGATCTTAGCCCTTAGAAAAGGCTGTGAGCATCCCTGGCCCCAGCCAACCCAAGCAATCACATGGTAATGGTTATCATCTGATTTTGACACAATAAAGTTCTATTATCCTCTCTAAACACAATGGTAAACTGTTGCCATCAGCCCACAGAAACTCCCAGCACCCAGTAACACTGGACTAACAAGATTAATGGGCCACATACGCAGGGTTCAGCTGCAGAAAGTGATGGCACCAAGAATGGTGTGTGCTCAAACCAGTCCCCACCCAACCAAGCCCCTTCTCCTTTTCCCCACTGGATTCATCAAATCAAATCTCGCTGTCCTTGGCAAACATACCATTAATTTATTTGCTGCCCAGAACAAAAGCACACTTCCAGTTAACATGACACCCCCGCTATGATAGAACAGCCTTAATTCAGATATGACATGGAGGAACAGAGGGAGGAGGGGTCGAGGGCCGTTCTGGAATCCACAGCTGTTTTCTGGGGAAGGCCTCTGTCCCACCCAAGCCTGACACTCGTGCCACACTGTCCCCCGTGGTGTCTGAAAGCTCCATGAAGACAGGGTCACTCTGAGCCCTTCAGACCCACAATGCCAAAGAGGAGCAGGTGTTCAGGAAAAGTCTCCTGCTAGTGCTGAAGACAAGAATAATTCCTCGTGGTGCCCGAATGTCAGGAGAAAACAAGGTACCATGTGGACGCCTTCCAGGTGAATTTTGGAATGACTCTACCGAATGCCACTCATCCTTTTTCAGAACAAAACCAATACCAGAAAACATGTGTCGCCAGCAGAGAGATGGTCCCTTTGACGGCTCACACACACACCTACGTTACACTGAATTTGTCTCAAAAGCCACCCTCTCTGTGCTAATGTAAAAAGTCTCCTTTATTAACCAGTAGCCTTTCCCATCTGGTGCTTTTTAACAAGCAAGACAGTCCTGTAACACTCAGGCAGTCTAAAACGTCAAATGGAAGCCTAGAATCCTCTTCCATGCATCTTCACTGCAAAGTATTTTGACTTGAGCCAAATCGTGCTATTCCTACACCTCGATAGGCAACTCAGAGCTTCCTATTAAGGAGATGCAGCATGATTTCTGCTAGGCACAGAAACTGGTGGGGTGGGCATGGGGTTGAGGGAACATTATATAGAAAGCACACCCCGATAATCATCTGCATGAGAGCCACACTGGCCAGCAAGCCCCGGTCGGCTCAGTCCCTGCACAGTCACAGGTGTGAGGCCTACACAGGGCAGACACCTGGCACTGCTGAACCCCCAAGGTCGTGGCCTCTGCCCCTTCTCTGCTGCCCATCAGTTCCAAGCTTCTGGCAACAACGCCCGCTGCCCCCACTGCCTGATCGACTCTTCGTGAAGAGCAAATGTTGCCAGGATAGCTTATGAGTACATGTGCCAGGAAAGCAGCTCCGACTGACATTGAAACCCCGTTCTCGCACCCCTGGCAGCTCCCTTGTCCCCGATGTGGACATGCTTACAGGCTCTGTCTCGCAGAGAGCCGAATGCAGACTCAATGTTGAGTCAGAAATACACAAAGAGAGTGATGGTTAGGAACTGCCTGCCTGTCCCCCAAAACACAGGTTGAAATCCTCACCCTCAATGCGATGCTGTCAGGTGGTCTTTGGGAGGTGATGAGTTCCCAAGGCTGGAGCCCCATGAATGGGGTTTGTGCCTCAGAAAGGAGCCCAGCAAATCCGTCACCCTCCCACTGTGTCTGGGTCAGAGAGAAGGTGTGCATGAACCAGGAAGTGGCCCGCACCAGAACCCACCTGTGTGGCACCCTGATCCCGCCTTCCAGCCTCTAGAACTGTGAGAAATTCCTGTTGTTCATAAGCCACTCAGTCAATGGTGTTTCGTTACAGCAGCCTGAGCTGCCTGAGATGACAATGCTTCACCGTTCTACGGAGACGGCTACTCCCCTCTCCCAGAAAGAGGGGTTTAATTAAAATCCC
The DNA here is from genome assembly GCF_047675955.1 of Chlorocebus sabaeus. NCBI lineage: Eukaryota > Metazoa > Chordata > Mammalia > Primates > Cercopithecidae > Chlorocebus > Chlorocebus sabaeus. Next base: position 57,620 of record NW_027327845.1, read on the forward strand.
TGTCTCTCCTCGCCGCCACCACAGATCTCATTCCCCCACCCAGTAAGCCAGCAGTCGCTAGGATTAAAGGAAAAGGAGGATCGTTTTAGACCAGCCCCTCCATGTCGGTCTGAAGCCTTTGACTTTGCCCACTTGCACGCTGGCCGTGTCACCAGGTTCCCCATGCCAGCTCTGCAACTGCACCGGGTCCCAGGCTCTGCACAGACTTCTCCAGTTGCCCATCCAGCACACCCATTTCCCCTTCTCCTTTGCAGATTGTCCTTCAATATCCAACCACCCTCTCTGCAACCCAAGGCCTTTTGATCCAGCCGTGCACTGGAGTCCTTGGCTCAGGTAACCCAGGCCCAAGCCGTTGGCACCTACGATCTACTGGTTGTGGGGTCTGCACAGCCACTAGCTGCCCCAGCCACACCAGGGCCTGGGAGGGGAGGCAGAGGAAGCTCTGAAGTTGCCAATAGTCACGCGGGGACAGGGGTCCTTGGGATGAGGAGGATGTCATGGAAAGAAATTCAGAGAAAGAGCCCGAGGGCTGGACGGGTCATGCCCGAAGCCTGCACTGCTGAATTTTCCAGGTTTCTGAACTCAATCGCTGACCCACATAGCACACGTTTCCTGAGTGCTGACCCTGTGTGGCATTGGATACGGCAATAAAGCAGGACCCCCACCTCCCCCCGTCCCCCACATACATGGGGCCTCCGTCCTGGCAGGAAGTCAGGCCTGGGCACCCAGCTGGCACAGCGAGCCTGGGAATGGGGCCATTTCAGATGGACAATGGGTGCAGCCTTGCCACAGCCCAGCAGTCACCTGCACTGCCACAGCCAGGCTGAGTCTGGATCAACCGCACAGAAACCTGACCCTCTCAAGGGCACGCCTGCGCTCATTAGGGAGAGACACTGTGTCCTGCTTATCTCCAACACTATCTCTGCATGTCTAGTTACAAACGGATGACACAGTCTCGGAAGCACATATCCCAGGCCTCCCCCTGCTCCTCTCCTTGGTGCCATTGACGGGAAGGGGCCGGCATGGCCGTGAGGTCGCATACCCACAGCCACCCTGCCGCTGAGAGGTGGCCCTTTGATGGTTACTTCTGCCAAAGAACCCGCTCCATCTTGGAGCACGTCATGGCGGGCGGGAAGCTCCGTCCGGAGAAACAGCGATGCTTCTCCCCAGGGCCAACGGAGGGCACCCCCCACCCTGCATTCAGCAGCTTACTTACATTCTGGAAAACATCTGAATGAATGGGGAACACTAAAATGAAAAGAAAATTTAGAAGGCTGTGTGAAGTCTCAGCGAGTCCAAAGGTTTCTGAACCAAGACTGCTGGGGTCGACGAGCTTACAGGGAAAGTTTCCACACGGGCCTTCAACAGGCAACACTCAGCAGAGAGCGCCACGCTCTGGGCAGAACCTCAGACACCACAAAGTCACATCAGAGCCAACAGCAACTGAAATACAGCTCTAACCCTAACCCTTCCACAAGTTTAAATTCAGCTGAGGAAACCACATGAGACTCCTAAAAATAGGAAACAGTATCTGAGTTCTAAAAAAAAAAAAAAAGGCCTAGACAAACACGCACACCCCTGTAATGCAGAGTCAAACTTTCAAAACCACACATTCACATGCAGTGAAACTGTTGGCAACTATAGTAATGCCAGAAGATCCCTTTTCCATTTAGCTCTTTTTAAACAAGGCATATGAGGGGCAATCAGCTTTTCCAATAGTAAGAGATGGCATTTTCCAGACTAATCCAACTTCACCTAGAATTTAAAACCACGGAATTCACATGTGCTAAAGGAATAAGGATATAAAATCGTGCTTTTCGGATATGCTACAATGTAAGTTTTAAAAGGCATATCATCAAATGCACTTAAATTTCAAACTCCTGCAGTTGCCCAAAACCCAAGCGTAAAAATGCGTGCTTATGGTCACGAAACGGAGTCAAGCACAGCAAGGAAACTAAAGCAGGAGTTACCCTCCCAGGCTGGCGCCCTGCTCAGAGGTATGTAACAGTCTAATAACTGAGTCCAAGGGTGGAAGGAAACCACTGACCAGCACTTCACATGCTGGGAAGCAGGCAGGGCCGTGTGGGCACCCAGCTTTGATTTGCTGTTTCAGATCCGCATCACCCGCTCTCCTGCTGGAGGCAGCACCTTGGACTCCTGCAAAGGCCGGCGTTCAGATGCTGTCGGACCCTGATGGAGAGGGGCGGATTCCAAACCCACCAATAAAAAAAAGAATAAAAATGAAACCTCTAAAACCAATGCCTTATTTTAGGGCTTTCTAAGATCTTCAGTCCAAAAAAAGTAGTAGCTTACATTTTAGAGTGTCTGAAGAAACATTTTTTTAGCCCATTTTTAAACTAATTATAGTTACTATTTATTAAAAGCCTGGCCAGCAATCTGACCAACACGCTTTTTCACATGACCCTCGCAGGGTAACAGTGCCAGGCTTCCTCAGAAGCAGTGTTGCTATTACTGGCTCACCTGGTGCATGTGCCACTGACCCACCAGAGGCTCCACCAAACCCTGAAGCATTACAGTTGCCTTTCTGCTCACGTAGCACGTCACAAACAAACAGCACCGACACGCCGCACACTGATAGTTTGACAGTTCACTTAGACTTTGACGCTTACACATTCAGATAGCAAAACATGCCGGTGCTGAGGAGACAGGTGTCAGCACCTTCTCCTGCCCTCTCCTGAGGCGAGGGCCCATAGACCCTGGCACACAGAAGCCCAGGCTTTCTTCATAGCAACCCCTGGCCGAGATTTCTTGAGTCTCTGGCATGGAGGCTGTGTTTTCAAAGACAACGGCAGCACCTCAGAGGGTCCCAGTGGGGTGCAGCTGTGGCCATGGGCACCACACAGAGCAGCGTCTGTGGCTGCTGTGATGCCAGAGACATTTCATCCACAGCACGTACTGCCTCCTAACCAAGGCTTGGACAACAGAAATCCCATTCCATAAACCATCAATGGCTGAGGAAGCCATCTCAGAACTGACGTTCCAGTGGCTCAAATCTTTTGAGATGCACTGACTTATTCAGAAAGGGATAACAATTCTTTGTAATTGGAAAGAAGCTAAATGTTAAGACTCACTTGGTTGCACAGAGCCCAAATCAGCATCATCTGAGAATCTGGAATTCCATGTATCCAGGGCCCCATCTCAGAGCCGCCAAATCAAACCCAACTCTCGTGGAAGGAGGACAGGCACCATTTGGGGGGGGGGTTGTTTTGTTCTGTTTTTTGAGACAGCCTATCACTCTGTTGCCCAGATTGGAGTACAGTGGCACGATTTGAGCTCACTGCAACCTCCACCTCCCAGATTCAAGCAGTTCTCCTGCCTCAGCCTCCTGAATAGCTAGGATTACAGGTGCACACCACCATACCCAGCTAATTTTTATGTTTTTAGTAGAGATGGGGTTTCACCATGTTGGTTAGGCTGGTCTCGAACTCCTGGGTCTTGTGATCTACCCTACTCGGCCTCCCAAAGACAGGCACCTGTTTTAACAGTCACTCCTGCTCCCAGCCACAACACGACTGAAAGTCGGCAGATAATTAACTGAGCTGTTGATTCTCTGAATCAGAAAAGACTTCCTAAATCTGAATACTTCTGCCAAACATACATTCTCTCCTCTGCTTACAAGCCGTGAGCATGATATAGAGAAGTTTTGTTTTGTTTTTCTGTGACAGTCTTGCTGTCATCCAGGCTGGAATGCAGTGGTATGATCTCTCCTCACTGCAACCTCCACCTCTCAGGTTCAAGGGATTCCTCCTGCCTCAGCCTTCAGAGTAGCTGGGACTACAGGTGGGCACCAGTTCACCCCGCTAATTTTTAGTTGAGACAGGGTCTTACCACATTGGCCAACTGGTCCCCAACTCCTGACCTCAGGTGATCCGTCCACCCCGGCCTCCCAAAGCGCTGGGGTTACAGGCATGAGCCACCATGCCTGGCTGAGAAGTTTTGACAGAGACTGAGGGGAGGCTCCTGTCTCATCCTGTGACTTCCACGTCCCACCCAGCTTCCCACACCAACTACGATACTCGAAGCTTCACAGTAAGGGGGCAGCTGCATCCCTGCAGTTCTCTGCACTAACGCCACAGCTGCTTGAGCTGCCACAGCCCTGGAGCTGCCACTCAGCCTTATGGTGTTGGCACAAGCACAGCAGAAACTACCGAGCCCCTAAGAGGGAGGAGTGGGGGCCCAGGGGGGTGAACCAGGAGGGAGGAGTGGGGGCCCAGGGGAGTGAACCAGGGGTGAGGAGGGAGGAGTGCGGTCCAGGGGAGTGAACCGGAGGGAGGAGGGAGCAGTGCGGTCCAGGGAGTGAACCAGGAGGGAGGAATGTGGTCCGGGGGATGAAAAAGGAAGGAGGAGTGCAGTCCAGGGGAGGAGGGAGGAGGGAGGAGTGAGGCCCAGGAGAGTGAACCAGTGAGGGAGGACTGTGGTCCAGGGGAGTGAACAAGGGGGCTCTAGGGGTAGCAAGTTCACACACCTCAAATACCTCCCAGATCCATCCCCGCGCAGGGAGGGAACGGAAGCCACGCAGCACCTGCAGCGCTTTTTCCTCGCAAATGAGGAGTGAGGATACCGACTCATGCATGAAATCAGAGCTAAAGTTCTACTGTGGTGGGGAGATGCTGTTCAACAAGTTTCATAGACACAAATGGGAGCAAAAAGAAACCAATCATACAAGATCAGTGGATGGAAAGGGATCAGAAATTTAAGCCTGTAACAAGCTTTCAGAAAGAAACTTCACTTGATCTGCAAGATGGTTGTGGCTCTGCCTGATCATTTCTGAAAATGTCTAACCCGTGATGTGCCATCTCAGAGCCGTTCAAGAGGAGTAATAAAATCAAAACACCAAGGCACGCTCCATATTTTAGATGGCCTGCAACAGTACGGAAATGAACAGCGGTGCCAGAGCTTTCAAGTTTGTTTGAAGTAAATTCCAGCATGAGGGCACCATCTTCCTAGCTGTAGCAATGAGGTGGGCTCCTCTCACCGCATGGGAGAACAGTTTTCAGGTAAGGTGCTGCCAAGGGTCTGCAAACCGTGATCCCCGAACCAGCCTTGGCCAGAGAACCAGAAGTGATTTTTACACTTTGAAGTTTTAACAAAAGAAAAATATGCAGAGACTTCTGTGGCCCACAAAGCATAACACGTTGCCTACCCTGCCCTTTACAGGAGCTTCTAAGCTGTGTTGTCAGTTACAAAGTGTTTCTATAAAATAATGTCACTGAAGCTCAAGCATGCCAGGAAAAGTCACACTTGTGAACAACCCTCAATGGAGATGCACCATCCTGTGTTTCAGATTTTAGTTTTGTAAAAGCCAAAATAAGGGAGGTAATTCAGCTAAGTATTATAGTAACACAATTTGAGATACATAATGATGTATGACAACAGAATAATTGGCATTCCTGTGAGACAATAAACTAGCTCAAAGTCAAACACAAAGTAACAAACCAAAGCGTATTTTGGCCTCTCAAAGTGATCAGTGAAATTGGGAATAACATTCAGTTAAAATGATACTTCAAAAAAAGAAAAAAAGCAAAAATGAAATAAATACCACTACACCATCACTCCTTAAATTTATTTAACTACTGCTGCAAAATAAAGTGGAAAGACTTCTTACTGCAGGGTAATAACCGGCCATTGTCACGATGACATAGACCACTGTGCCAGCTCAGGCCCTCCTGCCCACAAAGGCAGGGGGATGAGGAGAAACGATAGCCAGAAAGAAAGGGACAGGGCAACCTTGGCCTACTCAGCAATTGTAACCTCCCGCCTTTCTTCTGGACTTAAAATTTTAGAGCCATCTGGGTTTATCTTCCTATGTCCATAAATCAGCAAGTTCTCGAAGCCAGAAAGCTACAATGCTTCTGGCAGCCAACTCCTCTCGGCCTTCCCCAATGTTTTAGGGTCCCATCAGCTCAACCCTGGATAGTATCAATGGCCTCAGAGCTCCAGCCAACCTTGCACTCCACAGACAGATGTATGCCAAGAGCTACTCGAGGCTGCCACTGCCATGACCAAAGGTTTTCAGAGGCAGTCACAAGCACTGCACAAATCTATGTGGCTTCACCAGGCACAAAGCAGCTCCAGCATTCCATCCAGCCTGCCACTGCACCATAGCTGTGAGTCTACGATGTGTCAGGAAGGGAAGGAAGTCACCATGTAGATCATCTTATTTAAGCTTCAGTGTCACAAGGTAGATTTTGTTGTGCCCATTTTATGGATCAGGAAACAGTTTTAAAGAGGCCAAGCACAGGGCCCTTCTGACACAGAAGCAAGCCCCGCAGAGGCCTGGGCATGACCCCCGCCCCACGCTCCCTGGCTCCTGAAGTCTACTCCTCCCCCATGGGAGCCTGATCCTGGGTCTGCCTGAATTGCTGCCATTCCTATGATGCAACCCACATCTGTCCACCTCCTCCTTTATCTGTTTCCCACAGCCCCAGAGACAGGTACTCTTCCATCCAGCCAGTCAGACGTCACACTTCAGCACCCGCACCTGACACCACTTCAGCCAAAAGCTTTTCTTAAACTTCCCCCAACACCTGCTGGTCACACAGGTCTGCACCTATCACCTTTCTCACACGAATTCTCACGTATTCCTGTGTAGCACCATCCAAATGATCATAGTCTGTTGAGAGGGGTAAGCTCTGTAGATAAGTCCACATCCTACTTTGCTCTCAAGCACACAGTGTTGCATGAGACAACCGATTAACAGCAAATTCATTTCAACACATTTCCATTTGAAGAAATGTAGAGCATAGAACTCTGGTCATAATTAAAAACGTGTTTCATTCGTCATTAAAATTCCATGTACTGCTGCAACAGCAACACCCTCTCATTGCCAGGCTCTGCTCAACGGACATCATTCTCACAGCGCACGGACTCCCATCAGAGCCCTGGCAGCAAGAGCCCCACAGGCTTCCCAGTGCCTTGGGCTGCGGCTTCCACGCTGGGCTGACACTGGCCTAACAACATGACAGCCACACGACAGGAGTAGTCCCCCAACAAATACAGAATCAGAAGCTGGCCGACTGCTCTGTAGAATGGAGACATGTTAATAATCCTTGACATCTGCATTGAAAGGCTGCTCAGCTAAACTGGGAAAAAGCCACAAAATAGAAAGAACCCATGGGGAGGAGCACTTCTCTCTCCAACCTGACAGCAAACGGTGGCTGTGCAGACGACCTCTTCGGGATAACCGTCGACTGTATCTCAGGTCAGCAACAGCTCTGCTAAAGGCCAAAAAATCAGCTCCCCCCCGGCCCTCACTTCCTAAGGGTTAGCCCTCCCAGGCCGCCTTTCCTGGAAGATCAGCTTTGACACACCCACGAGGGTCAGGAACTGGCTCTGGGGCTCATTTCCCAGGCTCCTGCCCACCGCCCTCTCTCTTCCTCCTCCCTCCATCTCCCCTTTCACTTCCCTTCTCGCCTTTCCTCCCCCTCCCTCATTTCCTTTCAGCCATCACCTTTCTTCACTGCACCTCCCCATCCAATTCAGCTGACACATTCTCAGGTCAGTAGAGGGTTTTTTTTCCACTCTGTTTTTATTGTAATGATCTTTCTTAATGAACAGAAACCTGTTTTGGACCATGTGGATGCCACCTCATGATCAACTGCTGCCCCGCGGCTCCATGCCCACTCAGTGTCCTCACGGCGCAGGTGCCCAGCAGTATGGCTGTGACCAGGGGTAGCAACATGGGACATGGGAGAGGTATCCCAGCCAAGAGGCCCTGCAAAGCCTCCCCAGCAAACCGGAGCAAGGCCCAGGGTGGTAGGGAGAGCGCCGTGCTCATGATTTAGGCAGTTCAGCTTCCACAAACTGTTCATCAACTGCAAATTACTTTGTTTCCATGGTTACAAAAGAACCATAAGCATTCTGAAATATGTTCTTTGTTTCATGTTTGCAAAATCTAAGCAACATTATAATAAAAATCACTGAATTCTGCCCGAGGCTCTAGGGTGTTTTCCTCTCTGAAAGAAGCCCCTTCTGGGACTCTAGGGGTGTTTTCCTCTCTGAAAGGAGCCCCATCTGGGACTTGGGATTGAGTGACAGCCTTCAATCACGGTTATCCTGGTGGTAACAGGGAAATCCTCAGCCTGCCAGGATCTGGGGCCCTCAACAGCCTCACGGCTCTACATGCCAGTGTTCTAAGGATCACACATGTGCAGATAGCGAAGCTTGCTACACACATGCCAGGTGCTAACAAGCCCCAAACGTCTCACTCATACTTGCTAACCACATCTCTTCTCTCAGCCTCCACGGCGTTTCACACTCTGCCTTTACATAGAGATGAACCATGCATCCTGAGCGCCACAAAATGTACTTAGAGGTTTTCTTTTAAAGTTATTTTTCAAGATTTCTAAGTTGCAATACTTAAAAGCTTCTGGAAAAAGAAAGGAGAGAGGTATCTGGAAGATTTATACTAAATGATTTTAATGTCTTTTTGATAAAGTTAAATAAGGTCAGCCTTGAAGTAATGGGTTCCACTACTATGAGGCTGTGAATGAAATCCATCACACCACGAGACAATTGAATAAACAGCAAGGCTGCACACATAGGACGCAGGGAGTGAGCCAGCCTGACTAGTTGTCAGGTTCTGGGTCAGTTCTACCCAGTTCTTCCCTGGTCCCAGTGGAGATGAAAACCTGCCGTTTAGAAGCCTTCAATCCCCCAAATTTCAAAATCTAAACCTCTCCAACTGAGGCCTGAGTCCAAAAATCCACTGACATCATAGCATGCATTACGCCAGCTGTCCCAGATGGTATTTGGCATCAACGATGGATATCCTGGAAGACAATTTTTCAGAGAGGTGGTTTTGAAATAAAACTGTTCGACCTCAGGTCAGGCATTGGATTCTCATGAAGAGCACTTCCAGGATCCCTCACAGGCAGTTTACAATAGGGTCTCAGGGCCTAAGAGAACACGCCGCTAATGAGAGGATCCCAGAGACTAGGAGAACACATGCGGCTTATGACGGGTCCCAGCGGCAAGAAACACACGAGACTAAAGAGAGGGTCCCAAGAGCCTAGGAGAACACTCGGCTTACGAGAAGGTCCCAGCGCCTAGGAGAATCTAAATGCTGCCGCTGATCCAAGAGGAGGCAGAGCTCAGGCGGTCATGCTCACTTCGCCCGCCACTCACCTCCGGCTATGACCCCGGTCCCTAACAGACCATGGACCAGCACCAGTCTGCAGTCCAGGACTAAGCCCTACTGGCCAGCACACACACACCAGCCCAGGTGGAGACACTACTCGTGACCCTGGCTGGGCAGGAAGGAAGCCTGAGGGCCATTTCCTGACCAGGATGCCACACCCCCGACCCAAATACAGAGGTTCCCCATAAAAACCCACTGTACACTCACCAGAAAACAGAGCCACACCTGGGCAACACAACAAGACCCCCCCCATCCCTGCAACAAAGAAAAGAAAATTAGCCAGGCATGCTGGTGCGCGCCCCAGGTCCCAGCTGCTCGGGTGACTGAGGGGGGAGGATCGCCTGAGCCAGGGATCACGCCACCGCATGCCAGCCTGGGTGACAGAGCAAGACCCTGTCTCGGTAAATATAAACAAACTAAAAACCAACAGAAACTGGGTGCATGTAGGGTGGAAGAAACGCCGCAGGAGACTAGCGAACGGCACCACAGGGTTTCTATCAGGAAGAACAGCACGTCTCCCAACCAAGTGCTCCCGCCCTCATGAGACCCTGTGCTTGGGAAGCACCAGCGAGGCCACGTGGCTGGCCTCTTCCTGCTTTAAATCAAGTGGAACCAGACGCTGTGATGACACACAGGGACTATGACAAACCCTGGAGGTTCTAACTGAGAAAACAATGACATGTGTGAGTTCCTATGACAACGTCTCAAAACAATGGAAGGAGGGTACCGTTTGCAGATAAGACAACTTCTGAAGTCTATTCAAGTGTTACCTCTTGGGAAAATAGGGAAGACTCATTTTCTCCATAGACAGCGCACACACAGCACTTTGCCACACATAATACAAGGCGGTTTATGGCAGTGGCCGCATATTTTCACATGTATCACCTTTTGGGCATCTTCTAGGTTTGCTAGAGCCGGCGGCTACTTTTATTCCCCACAAAACACACAGAAATGCATGAGCATTATCTCCTCTCATGGAGCATCTACACTAATAGGAAGAAGAATGTCGTGCTCCAAGTGTACCTGCAAACACGGTTTTCTTCTGAAAACCCAAGTGCATGCAAAGCAAACACGGCATATCACTAAAGCGCACAGGAGAGCAGAGCACCTCTGAGTAGAAAGCATGTAAAGGATAGCTAGTTGGGAACATTATTTTAAAACGTTTCTATGGATATGAGTTATCCCAGGGAGCCCGTTTGGTACCTGCATTCAAAGGCAATTCATTATTCGACATCCAACCTTTAACAGAAGGTTCACAGTAAGATCCCCGGAAACGGCATTCCCCTGGTGACTTTTCAATGCTCAGATTTCAGTATCGATACAGCTTGGTAAGCAGTCAGGAGAGGGGCGGCTCAGAGGCTGAAAGCACACAGGTCAGGGCCCTCCTGTGTCCGACAGCCTCACCTGGGCCTCGCTTTCTGCACTGCCCAGGGCTGCTCATGAGATTGTGCCGAAACGGATCTGTGCACGCCAAACAGCTCTCAGCAGGGGCTCAACAGCCAGAAGCCGTTCCACCACACCGTCATCCCCCTTCTAACCAGAGAACACCCGATACAGAAACAGGAGAAACAGGTATTAAGTGAGTTGGCAAAGCCAAAATCCACCCGGATCTACCACTCCAAAACAAACATACACCACACTGCCCAATATTGATGGGAGCCAAAAACATGGAAGTCCTGAGAGCCCACACTGACCACAGCCAGACACCACTTCTGCAAGAACCAAGCACGCGCCTAGAGATCGCCCGTGATGACCCAGGAGAGCAGCTTGGAGCAGAGACAAACGTGAAGGAGAGGCACAGGGGCCAGGGTGCTGGGTGTGCCCATCTGTGTGACCTCACTGAGATTGCTGACCTCTGGCCCTTGGTGTCCGTCCTGTGGAGGAGGTAGCCCCCAAATCCCTGCCTCCCTTCAGCGCTGACGGAGGCTGCCCTGAAGCCTCCCCAGGGCTGAGACCGCTTCGAAATCCTGTCAACTGCACACCCACATAAGCACACAAATAAACAAAGTGTCAAGTACGCAGACAGGAAAAGAAAAGTATGCCAATCCTCCCCTATCCAACAGGCATTGAAAAAGGAACAGGAAAACTGTGGTAGTCTTGAAACCACCACCAGCTATCACGTCCTGTTGAGATGTTTTAGCCAATCAGGAACATCTCTTTACCAAGCACCTGTGTGTTTAGGAAGTCCGTTGACAGATTCCAAACAACCTCGGAGCCTGCGACCTGACCCCCATTCTACGCGCATCACCTCTCCGGCGGAACAAGCCCTGGACACCATTCAGATGGCGAGGAACAGGAACAAGGGTAGCTTGCCCTCACCACCACCAAACAAGCTCGACCCCGAGGAGCCCGGAGAACAGCGACGTTTGCTTAGACGCTTTCCCACTGACCTTGTCAGAGCGAACGTTCCCATCCCACGCCACCCAGTGTTTGACTCTCCCTGGGATGCCAGCAGCCGCCAACCCTCACAACTCACAAGCTGGAAACAGAGGCCAAGCTGACAGGAGGGAGGCCTCTCTCCATCCCCTACTGAATTCGCTCAGGACACGGAGGTTCCCAAACACACACGGCCCCGGGTATTCCACACCTGGAGAACATTCTAACAACAGACGCTGCAAAGACGTTCCCCTAAAGAGAAACTCAGTTTCTAACTTCCCTTAGGGAAAAATAGGAGGCCCAGAACTTTCCAGAAAATCAAGCCTGGGAGGAAGCCCCTCACCTCTGGCACTTCCTAAACCTGCCTTCCCGCAGGTGCTCAGGGATGTCCCCGCGCCAGCCCCGTCCACCCAGGACGGCAGCAGGGCTCAGGCAGCCAGCACCTGGGCAGCAGGCGAAGCAACCCCAGGGTGAAAACGTCATCCCAGGCACCACTTCCCGGAGCCCCTCAGCAAGAAAAACAGAGGCGGGACCAGAACCGAGGGCTGACTCGAGGCTGGGGAGCCACAGACCCGCACAGCTCAATCATCGGACACGCTCTGCTGTGGACAGAGGAGCCCAGCCCAGGGAGAGGCCAGCACAGAGATCCTCGTGCCGGCTCCACGGGCCAGCGTCCCCCAGGGCTGCAAGTTTGCGATCACAGCTTCAGAATCGGGTTCCAGAATCTTCCGGAATCAAAGACACACCCAACTGTAAAGCTGCCAGGACAGCAGGGCCCAGGAGCAGGCTCAGGGGAGGAGCAGGTAGAAACCCCACACACAGCACACACGTGTGCATGCTTACTCCACACATGCCACCCCTTCACCCGATACTATACACGCAAACGCCTCTATGCACTCCATACACACCCTCAAATACACTCACCAAATGTGATGCGTGTACACACTCCACACACCCTCCAACATACACGACACACGCATGAACACGCTCACTCCACACACACCTGCTAAATACACTCACCACACACGCACAAACGTGACACACGTGCACACTCATTCCAGACCTCACGCCCCTCACCAAGTACACAGGGGCACACATCCCCAAGTCCAGCACCTGCAGACTCCACAAGCTTTGGTTTCCCCCACTGTTTCTCTCATCACATGAGATCCACACACACACGTGTCATTTACTGACATCTAACACCCGGGGAGGCCCTTAGACAGAACTGCAGTCACAAGTCGGCTTCATTCAGGCATTCATCACCAGCCCCCGGAAGCCACCTCTCCTGTCCCCACGGGGAGGGGGGGCCGAGACCGCAGGCGTCGCTGGGCTTACAGATCCCCAGGTTGGCAACCCAGCGAAATCAGGAGGGCTCGGCCACGGCCCTGGAGGGAGACGGGTACTGGCTCAGGTATGCGGCACACGGGTCCTCATTTCCATGCGGCGTCACCTACGACAGCGTCGGGTGAAAGCCAGTGGGGCTTGGCATTCCTGGGATAGACGGTCCTGGAATTACAAGGGAAGCTTTTTCACTTCTCCCCTCTGAACACATGAGGTCCATGGTCCCCGCTCACATCTAACCCTGGGAATCGGAATCGGTGACTCCTTGTCCACCTGAGGACCACCCAAGAGGATCCACACACCTGCTGCAACAGCAGCACTGCACCTGGTCCGCAGGGTAGCAAAGCAAATCCCACCTTTTGACGAAAACTGGATTACCCCGACACTGGCAGCCTGCAGTGTGTATATATCGTCAGGCCCCCACATCTGCGGCGCCACCTGCAAGAGGAACACAAACCCTTAGTCCCGGGTTCTCACGATGGCCTGTGAGGTGGATGCTGGCACCTTCTCTCCTCCCAGTGGAGAGGAGAGAAGGCCAGGGCCAGAGCTGGCGTGTCAGGAGGGTCAGGGTTCAAAAACCCCATCATCCACCTCACACAGCAGCCCTGACCGTTCAAGTGACTTCTATCATCAGCCTGAAAATGGACCACAGTTACCAGTAATTCTGAGTGCTGTTCCTTCTGACGTCAGACATTTCGCTAGAAAGATTTTGCCAAATCTGCTTTCAAAATCCTATGCTATGAAATGTCTAACGAAAATCTGAGCTGTGAAATAAAGCACACATTTCAATGAATCCCAAAATGACTATCCCGAAGGAAGTTGTAACTTGAAGTGAAAAATACCCTCTAAAAGACATCAGCCAGAATTACCTGCCATCATTACTGATCCCATATGATTAATGAATTCTACAGCATCCTCTCAGATATAAACTTAAAACCATGAGCTGAATGCACATGTTAGCACAACCAAAGTTCTGCTTTCATAAGCAGCACAGGCGTCTCTGGAGAGGATTTTAATTGGGACTACAATGCGCACGGTGGTGGTAAGAGGTTTCATGCCGGCTGTTCTCCAAGGTGCAACACAGAAACACCACTAACCTCGAAGACACCTTTGTAACGAGATGATGAGAGACGATGTGGACAGAATACTGGAAATATTTGAAAAGGAGAAACAATGCAAGGAAAGAATCTTATCAGTTACCCTTTAACACCCTTAGAAAAACCCGATTTCTCTTTTGGGGTGATTAAAGAAGAAAACGACATTTCTGGATTTTTCTTTTTCTTGTCTTTTTTTTTTACATTTTCCTTTCTGAGACAGGGTCTTGGCTCTGTCACCAAGACTGGAGTACAGTGGAGCAATCACAGCTCACCGTAGCCTTAAGTGTTCTTCCCACCTCGGACTCCAGAGTAGCAGGGACCACAGGCACGCACCACCATACTCAGCTAATTTTTCTGTTGTGAGAGAGATGGGGTGTCTTGCTCTGTTGTCCAGGCTGCTCTTGAACTCCTTGGCCTCACAAAGTGCTGCGATTACATTACAGGCATAAGCCAGCGTGCCCAACCAACCTTTTTCTTAATTCTATAACAATTACGCCGCATTCAGAGGAAGGATAACTATTAGTGAGAAGAGACTTGGCGAAGCAATATGTTGATACGAAAACAAAATGGTAACAATTCCTCCTTGTGACATTTGAGTTTGAAACTGTTAACATACCAAGCAAAAATGATAGCTCAAATCAGGTTTTACAAAGAAGTCCAATAGATGATGATTCCAATTGTATGTTTGTTTCTAGATCTGAGAAAGTCAGTCATAGCCAACTTCTACAGTTTTGTTGCCATAGACCCAAGATTAAATCACAATGTGCGTGCGAACGTGCCCCAGGGTGCGGCAGGGAACCCCACGCCCACCAAGCACGCATATGCAGAAATATTTTGCCCAAATCTATTTTCCAACATAGAATTAAAGAGGTCCCAGATATACTTCTCTCTCTCCCCACCAAGTATGTGAGGTCAAGTTTATCCTAGTATTCGATAAAAAGGCTCATGTGAAAAAGGGAACAGCAACGCTCAGGCGACCCACGCAGGCCCCGGCAGACGCTCTATAGCAGAAGGGACGCGGCACCGGCAGGGCTGTGGGTGCACCTGCACCCTCGCTAACCTCATGGTGCAAGCACCCGAGGCTCTACAGATTCCACTCCCAGAGTTAGTGGGAAACTCCATCCTAGCACCGGGATGCTCTGCGTTGCTAGATGTACCTGCTTTAAGATATGCATGAACTGTCCTTACTCTACACACGAGACTCACTAGGAGATACTTTCAGATTTATCGGAAAAGAGACATTCCAGCAAATGCATTTCTGTAAGATTCTCTACCTCTTTTCACTGGGGGGGGTGGGGGAGGGGGGAGGGGGGAGGGGGAAAAGGTAACTTGCCTCCAAGGGTTGGAGACAAAGCCGTTACTGCAAGACAAGAGTGCTGCGCACCCCGGGAACCGCTGCGCCACGAGGCACGAGGCACGAGGCACGGCCGTGCACCCCGGACGCAGGAGTAGCACACGAGGCTAGCACAGGTTGACGCCAGCCCTCTCCAGAAGCAGGCCTGTCCCTTCCTCCTCCCCCTCAGCCCCCAGCTCCCTCCAGGCCTCAGTGGCTGCTGACAGGGCAGAGGCCACAACTAGAGGAGGCTCTCAACTCCACCAGGGACAGGAGCCCCGGACGCTGGGGACTCCGCTGCTGCCCTCCGCGCCCACCTCCCTCTGCTCCGCCCTATCTCAGGAGCCAGGCGTGGCCACTTTGACCCTCTCCTTCCCTTCTGTGACTCCTACAAAAACCAGTCCAGCGAGTCCAGGCTGCCTCGCACGCCACGGATGCCCGGCACAGGCCACATGTCCTCATCCAAGCTCCTGGGGCAAGAAGGCTCTTGCAGTATTTCGCTTTCTGGTTGAGCATCCCCAGCCTGAAATCCAAAGTGCTCCGAAGAGCATTTCCTGCGAGTGTCATATGAGGGAGAGCTCGGAATGTTTCAGGTTTCAGAGCATTTTGGAGTAGGGACGCTCAGCCTGAATTTGAACGTCTTTTCAAGGAGGCCACACACTGAAGCCCCCGATGTCCGCCCCACACAATCCCAGCACACCCTCTGAAGTCCCCAGCAACAAGATTTTCTTTCTTCAAAAAAAATAAAAAATAAATAAATAAATAAAAAACCCCAAGTCACATAAACTCACACGCAACCACTGAAGGGGGTTGTGGACACCTGCACAGACTGGATGAAATGGAACTGTCACATCTTTACCAGGGTAATTTCAAGTCATTCCTCAAAACACACACCTGTTTTACTGAGCTGCATTTTAAGGTGAACACACACAAATCATTTCGGGGAAACAAATGTCACTTTGGGCCGTGTGTGGTTTCTTGACTCCTGGGAATAACTCAGCGTTCACACCCTCACTTCTGGATAAGGGAGAAGATGCAAAGAAATCTGTTAAAACAAAGACATGGAAACAAGTTTAAGAAGGGTTTGAAAGGTTCCTCCTGTCCCCCTGGAGGGGAGAGGAGGACGCCTGGAAGGCTTACGGGGGACAGGAGCACAGCCTCCTCGGTGTGCCATGGACGTCGCCTCGCTGAGGGGAGAGGACGATGCCTGGAAGGCTCACGGGGGTGGGAGCACAGCCTCCTCAGTGCTTTCTACACTCAGCAGCTTCAGAGATTCCCGTAGAAGCAGAACGCGTGAGAACCGAGTCCGGAACACACCCCAAGGAAAGGGGATGAGGGGTCAACAAAAGCATTCGCTCATTACCAAGGAGCACGGGCATGACGCCGCTTCAAAGAACGTGTGAAAAAGTCACTCACGGGTGTTTCAGAAAATAAGGGTAGCGTGAGATTGCTCGATCAGTTCAAACAGGCTGCCATCCCCCAGGCCATGAAGCCCCTGAGATGAGCCTCTCACAGTGAACAGAAGTCACTCGCACCTCTGCCAGAGAAAGTCCTACAAGCCGACACGTGACCTCACGAAACCTGGCCTACAGCCCGTCGACCACAGTGAGTCTGACACGGTACATCCCTCCAGATGGTTAAGGACCCCAGCCTTCTCGGCACCAGGGATGGGTATCGCGGAAGACAATTTTTCTGAGGGGTGGTTTTGAAATGCAACTGTTCCACCTCAGGTCAGGCATTGGATCCTCATAAGGAGCACCTCCGAGATCCCTTCACATGCCGTTTACAATAGGGTCCCAGCGCCTAGGAAAATCTAAATGCTGCCGCTGATCCAAGAGGAGGCAGAGCTCAGGCGGTCATGCTCACTTCGCCCGCCACTCACCTCCGGCTATGACCCCGGTCCCTAACAGACCATGGACCAGCACGTGCCAGTCTGCAGTCCAGGACTAAGCCCTACTGGCCAGCACACACACACCAGCCCAGGTGGAGACACTACTCGTGACCCTGGCTGGGCAGGAAGGAAGCCTGAGGGCCATTTCCTGACCAGGATGCCACACCCCCGACCCAAATACAGAGGTTCCCCATAAAAACCCACTGTACACTCACCAGAAAACAGAGCCACACCTGGGCAACACAACAAGACCCCCCCATCCCTGCAACAAAGAAAAGAAAAATTAGCCAGGCATGCTGGTGCGCGCCCCAGGTCCCAGCTGCTCGGGTGACTGAGGGGGGAGGATCGCCTGAGCCAGGGATCACGCCACCGCATGCCAGCCTGGGTGACAGAGCAAGACCCTGTCTCGGAAAATATAAATAAACTAAAAACCAACAGAAACTGGGTGCATGTAGGGTGGAAGAAACGCCGCAGGAGACTAGCGAACGGCACCACAGGGTTTCTATCAGGAAGAACAGCACGTCTCCCAACCAAGTGCTCCCGCCCTCATGAGACCCTGTGCTTGGGAAGCACCAGCGAGGCCACGTGGCTGGCCTCTTCCTGCTTTAAATCAAGTGGAACCAGACGCTGTGATGACACACAGGGACTATGACAAACCCTGGAGGTTCTAACTGAGAAAACAATGACATGTGTGAGTTCCTATGACAACGTCTCAAAACAATGGAAGGAGGGTACCGTTTGCAGATAAGACAACTTCTGAAGTCTATTCAAGTGTTACCTCTTGGGAAAATAGGGAAGACTCATTTTCTCTATAGACAGCGCACACACAGCACTTTGCCACACATAATACAAGGCGGTTTATGGCAGTGGCCGCATATTTTCACGTGTATCACCTTTTGGGCATCTTCTAGGTTTGCTAGAGCCGGCGGCTACTTTTATTCCCCACAAAACACACAGAAATGCATGAGCATTATCTCCTCTCATGGAGCATCTACACTAATAGGAAGAAGAATGTCGTGCTCCAAGTGTACCTGCAAACACGGTTTTCTTCTGAAAACCCAAGTGCATGCAAAGCAAACACGGCATATCACTAAAGCGCACAGGAGAGCAGAGCACCTCTGAGTAGAAAGCATGTAAAGGATAGCTAGTTGGGAACATTATTTTAAAACGTTTCTATGGATATGAGTTATCCCAGGGAGCCCGTTTGGTACCTGCATTCAAAGGCAATTCATTATTCGACATCCAACCTTTAACAGAAGGTTCACAGTAAGATCCCCGGAAACGGCATTCCCCTGGTGACTTTTCAATGCTCAGATTTCAGTATCGATACAGCTTGGTAAGCAGTCAGGAGAGGGGCGGCTCAGAGGCTGAAAGCACACAGGTCAGGGCCCTCCTGTGTCCGACAGCCTCACCTGGGCCTCGCTTTCTGCACTGCCCAGGGCTGCTCATGAGATTGTGCCGAAACGGATCTGTGCACGCCAAACAGCTCTCAGCAGGGGCTCAACAGCCAGAAGCCGTTCCACCACACCGTCATCCCCCTTCTAACCAGAGAACACCCGATACAGAAACAGGAGAAACAGGTATTAAGTGAGTTGGCAAAGCCAAAATCCACCCGGATCTACCACTCCAAAACAAACATACACCACACTGCCCAATATTGATGGGAGCCAAAAACATGGAAGTCCTGAGAGCCCACACTGACCACAGCCAGACACCACTTCTGCAAGAACCAAGCACGCGCCTAGAGATCGCCCGTGATGACCCAGGAGAGCAGCTTGGAGCAGAGACAAACGTGAAGGAGAGGCACAGGGGCCAGGGTGCTGGGTGTGCCCGTCTGTGTGACCTCACTGAGATTGCTGACCTCTGGCCCTTGGTGTCCGTCCTGTGGAGGAGGTAGCCCCCAAATCCCTGCCTCCCTTCAGCGCTGACGGAGGCTGCCCTGAAGCCTCCCCAGGGCTGAGACCGCTTCGAAATCCTGTCAACTGCACACCCACATAAGCACACAAATAAACAAAGTGTCAAGTACGCAGACAGGAAAAGAAAAGTATGCCAATCCTCCCCTATCCAACAGGCATTGAAAAAGGAACAGGAAAATTGTGGTAGTCTTGAAACCACCACCAGCTATCACGTCCTGTTGAGATGTTTTAGCCAATCAGGAACATCTCTTTACCAAGCACCTGTGTGTTTAGGAAGTCCGTTGACAGATTCCAAACAACCTCGGAGCCTGCGACCTGACCCCCATTCTACGCGCATCACCTCTCCGGCGGAACAAGCCCTGGACACCATTCAGATGGTGAGGAACAGGAACAAGGGTAGCTTGCCCTCACCACCACCAAACAAGCTCGACCCCGAGGAGCCCGGAGAACAGCGACGTTTGCTTAGACGCTTTCCCACTGACCTTGTCAGAGCGAACGTTCCCATCCCACGCCACCCAGTGTTTGACTCTCCCTGGGATGCCAGCAGCCGCCAACCCTCACAACTCACAAGCTGGAAACAGAGGCCAAGCTGACAGGAGGGAGGCCTCTCTCCATCCCCTACTGAATTCGCTCAGGACACGGAGGTTCCCAAACACACACGGCCCCGGGTATTCCACACCTGGAGAACATTCTAACAACAGACGCTGCAAAGACGTTCCCCTAAAGAGAAACTCAGTTTCTAACTTCCCTTAGGGAAAAATAGGAGGCCCAGAACTTTCCAGAAAATCAAGCCTGGGAGGAAGCCCCTCACCTCTGGCACTTCCTAAACCTGCCTTCCCGCAGGTGCTCAGGGATGTCCCCGCGCCAGCCCCGTCCACCCAGGACGGCAGCAGGGCTCAGGCAGCCAGCACCTGGGCAGCAGGCGAAGCAACCCCAGGGTGAAAACGTCATCCCAGGCACCACTTCCCGGAGCCCCTCAGCAAGAAAAACAGAGGCGGGACCAGAACCGAGGGCTGACTCGAGGCTGGGGAGCCACAGACCCGCACAGCTCAATCATCGGACACGCTCTGCTGTGGACAGAGGAGCCCAGCCCAGGGAGAGGCCAGCACAGAGATCCTCGTGCCGGCTCCACGGGCCAGCATCCCCCAGGGCTGCAAGTTTGCGATCACAGCTTCAGAATCGGGTTCCAGAATCTTCCGGAATCAAAGACACACCCAACTGTAAAGCTGCCAGGACAGCAGGGCCCAGGAGCAGGCTCAGGGGAGGAGCAGGTAGAAACCCCACACACAGCACACACGTGTGCATGCTTACTCCACACATGCCACCCCTTCACCCGATACTATACACGCAAACGCCTCTATGCACTCCATACACACCCTCAAATACACTCACCAAATGTGATGCGTGTACACACTCCACACACCCTCCAACATACACGACACACGCATGAACACGCTCACTCCACACACACCTGCTAAATACACTCACCACACACGCACAAACGTGACACACGTGCACACTCATTCCAGACCTCACGCCCCTCACCAAGTACACAGGGGCACACATCCCCAAGTCCAGCACCTGCAGACTCCACAAGCTTTGGTTTCCCCCACTGTTTCTCTCATCACATGAGATCCACACACACACGTGTCATTTACTGACATCTAACACCCGGGGAGGCCCTTAGACAGAACTGCAGTCACAAGTCGGCTTCATTCAGGCATTCATCACCAGCCCCCGGAAGCCACCTCTCCTGTCCCCACGGGGAGGGGGGGCCGAGACCGCAGGCGTCGCTGGGCTTACAGATCCCCAGGCTGGCAACCCAGCGAAATCAGGAGGGCTCGGCCACGGCCCTGGAGGGAGACGGGTACTGGCTCAGGTATGCGGCACACGGGTCCTCATTTCCATGCGGCGTCACCTACGACAGCGTCGGGTGAAAGCCAGTGGGGCTTGGCATTCCTGGGATAGACGGTCCTGGAATTACAAGGGAAGCTTTTTCACTTCTCCCCTCTGAACACATGAGGTCCATGGTCCCCGCTCACATCCAACCCTGGGAATCGGAATCGGTGACTCCTTGTCCACCTGAGGACCACCCAAGAGGATCCACACACCTGCTGCAACAGCAGCACTGCACCTGGTCCGCAGGGTAGCAAAGCAAATCCCACCTTTTGACGAAAACTGGATTACCCCGACACTGGCAGCCTGCAGTGTGTATATATCGTCAGGCCCCCACATCTGCGGCGCCACCTGCAAGAGGAACACAAACCCTTAGTCCCGGGTTCTCACGATGGCCTGTGAGGTGGATGCTGGCACCTTCTCTCCTCCCAGTGGAGAGGAGAGAAGGCCAGGGCCAGAGCTGGCGTGTCAGGAGGGTCAGGGTTCAAAAACCCCATCATCCACCTCACACAGCAGCCCTGACCGTTCAAGTGACTTCTATCATCAGCCTGAAAATGGACCACAGTTACCAGTAATTCTGAGTGCTGTTCCTTCTGACGTCAGACATTTCGCTAGAAAGATTTTGCCAAATCTGCTTTCAAAATCCTATGCTATGAAATGTCTAACGAAAATCTGAGCTGTGAAATAAAGCACACATTTCAATGAATCCCAAAATGACTATCCCGAAGGAAGTTGTAACTTGAAGTGAAAAATACCCTCTAAAAGACATCAGCCAGAATTACCTGCCATCATTACTGATCCCATATGATTAATGAATTCTACAGCATCCTCTCAGATATAAACTTAAAACCATGAGCTGAATGCACATGTTAGCACAACCAAAGTTCTGCTTTCATAAGCAGCACAGGCGTCTCTGGAGAGGATTTTAATTGGGACTACAATGCGCACGGTGGTGGTAAGAGGTTTCATGCCGGCTGTTCTCCAAGGTGCAACACAGAAACACCACTAACCTCGAAGACACCTTTGTAACGAGATGATGAGAGACGATGTGGACAGAATACTGGAAATATTTGAAAAGGAGAAACAATGCAAGGAAAGAATCTTATCAGTTACCCTTTAACACCCTTAGAAAAACCCGATTTCTCTTTTGGGGTGATTAAAGAAGAAAACGACATTTCTGGATTTTTCTTTTTCTTGTCTTTTTTTTTTACATTTTCCTTTCTGAGACAGGGTCTTGGCTCTGTCACCAAGACTGGAGTACAGTGGAGCAATCACAGCTCACCGTAGCCTTAAGTGTTCTTCCCACCTCGGACTCCAGAGTAGCAGGGACCACAGGCACGCACCACCATACTCAGCTAATTTTTCTGTTGTGAGAGAGATGGGGTGTCTTGCTCTGTTGTCCAGGCTGCTCTTGAACTCCTTGGCCTCACAAAGTGCTGCGATTACATTACAGGCATAAGCCAGCGTGCCCAACCAACCTTTTTCTTAATTCTATAACAATTACGCCGCATTCAGAGGAAGGATAACTATTAGTGAGAAGAGACTTGGCGAAGCAATATGTTGATACGAAAACAAAATGGTAACAATTCCTCCTTGTGACATTTGAGTTTGAAACTGTTAACATACCAAGCAAAAATGATAGCTCAAATCAGGTTTTACAAAGAAGTCCAATAGATGATGATTCCAATTGTATGTTTGTTTCTAGATCTGAGAAAGTCAGTCATAGCCAACTTCTACAGTTTTGTTGCCATAGACCCAAGATTAAATCACAATGTGCGTGCGAACGTGCCCCAGGGTGCGGCAGGGAACCCCACGCCCACCAAGCACGCATATGCAGAAATATTTTGCCCAAATCTATTTTCCAACATAGAATTAAAGAGGTCCCAGATATACTTCTCTCTCTCCCCACCAAGTATGTGAGGTCAAGTTTATCCTAGTATTCGATAAAAAGGCTCATGTGAAAAAGGGAACAGCAACGCTCAGGCGACCCACGCAGGCCCCGGCAGACGCTCTATAGCAGAAGGGACGCGGCACCGGCAGGGCTGTGGGTGCACCTGCACCCTCGCTAACCTCATGGTGCAAGCACCCGAGGCTCTACAGATTCCACTCCCAGAGTTAGTGGGAAACTCCATCCTAGCACCGGGATGCTCTGCGTTGCTAGATGTACCTGCTTTAAGATATGCATGAACTGTCCTTACTCTACACACGAGACTCACTAGGAGATACTTTCAGATTTATCGGAAAAGAGACATTCCAGCAAATGCATTTCTGTAAGATTCTCTACCACTTTTCACTGGGGGGGGTGGGGGAGGGGGGGAGGGGGGAGGGGGAAAAGGTAACTTGCCTCCAAGGGTTGGAGACAAAGCCGTTACTGCAAGACAAGAGTGCTGCGCACCCCGGGAACCGCTGCGCCACGAGGCACGAGGCACGAGGCACGGCCGTGCACCCCGGACGCAGGAGTAGCACACGAGGCTAGCACAGGTTGACGCCAGCCCTCTCCAGAAGCAGGCCTGTCCCTTCCTCCTCCCCCTCAGCCCCCAGCTCCCTCCAGGCCTCAGTGGCTGCTGACAGGGCAGAGGCCACAACTAGAGGAGGCTCTCAACTCCACCAGGGACAGGAGCCCCGGACGCTGGGGACTCCGCTGCTGCCCTCCGCGCCCACCTCCCTCTGCTCCGCCCTATCTCAGGAGCCAGGCGTGGCCACTTTGACCCTCTCCTTCCCTTCTGTGACTCCTACAAAAACCAGTCCAGCGAGTCCAGGCTGCCTCGCACGCCACGGATGCCCGGCACAGGCCACATGTCCTCATCCAAGCTCCTGGGGCAAGAAGGCTCTTGCAGTATTTCGCTTTCTGGTTGAGCATCCCCAGCCTGAAATCCAAAGTGCTCCGAAGAGCATTTCCTGCGAGTGTCATATGAGGGAGAGCTCGGAATGTTTCAGGTTTCAGAGCATTTTGGAGTAGGGACGCTCAGCCTGAATTTGAACGTCTTTTCAAGGAGGCCACACACTGAAGCCCCCGATGTCCGCCCCACACAATCCCAGCACACCCTCTGAAGTCCCCAGCAACAAGATTTTCTTTCTTCAAAAAAAATAAAAAATAAATAAATAAAAAACCCCAAGTCACATAAACTCACACGCAACCACTGAAGGGGGTTGTGGACACCTGCACAGACTGGATGAAATGGAACTGTCACATCTTTACCAGGGTAATTTCAAGTCATTCCTCAAAACACACACCTGTTTTACTGAGCTGCATTTTAAGGTGAACACACACAAATCATTTCGGGGAAACAAATGTCACTTTGGGCCGTGTGTGGTTTCTTGACTCCTGGGAATAACTCAGCGTTCACACCCTCACTTCTGGATAAGGGAGAAGATGCAAAGAAATCTGTTAAAACAAAGACATGGAAACAAGTTTAAGAAGGGTTTGAAAGGTTCCTCCTGTCCCCCTGGAGGGGAGAGGAGGACGCCTGGAAGGCTTACGGGGGACAGGAGCACAGCCTCCTCGGTGTGCCATGGACGTCGCCTCGCTGAGGGGAGAGGACGATGCCTGGAAGGCTCACGGGGGTGGGAGCACAGCCTCCTCAGTGCTTTCTACACTCAGCAGCTTCAGAGATTCCCGTAGAAGCAGAACGCGTGAGAACCGAGTCCGGAACACACCCCAAGGAAAGGGGATGAGGGGTCAACAAAAGCATTCGCTCATTACCAAGGAGCACGGGCATGACGCCGCTTCAAAGAACGTGTGAAAAAGTCACTCACGGGTGTTTCAGAAAATAAGGGTAGCGTGAGATTGCTCGATCAGTTCAAACAGGCTGCCATCCCCCAGGCCATGAAGCCCCTGAGATGAGCCTCTCACAGTGAACAGAAGTCACTCGCACCTCTGCCAGAGAAAGTCCTACAAGCCGACACGTGACCTCACGAAACCTGGCCTACAGCCCGTCGACCACAGTGAGTCTGACACGGTACATCCCTCCAGATGGTTAAGGACCCCAGCCTTCTCGGCACCAGGGATGGGTATCGCGGAAGACAATTTTTCTGAGGGGTGGTTTTGAAATGCAACTGTTCCACCTCAGGTCAGGCATTGGATCCTCATAAGGAGCACCTCCGAGATCCCTTCACATGCCGTTTACAATAGGGTCCCAGCGCCTAGGAAAATCTAAATGCTGCCGCTGATCCAAGAGGAGGCAGAGCTCAGGCGGTCATGCTCACTTCGCCCGCCACTCACCTCCGGCTATGACCCCGGTCCCTAACAGACCATGGACCAGCACGTGCCAGTCTGCAGTCCAGGACTAAGCCCTACTGGCCAGCACACACACACCAGCCCAGGTGGAGACACTACTCGTGACCCTGGCTGGGCAGGAAGGAAGCCTGAGGGCCATTTCCTGACCAGGATGCCACACCCCCGACCCAAATACAGAGGTTCCCCATAAAAACCCACTGTACACTCACCAGAAAACAGAGCCACACCTGGGCAACACAACAAGACCCCCCCATCCCTGCAACAAAGAAAAGAAAAATTAGCCAGGCATGCTGGTGCGCGCCCCAGGTCCCAGCTGCTCGGGTGACTGAGGGGGGAGGATCGCCTGAGCCAGGGATCACGCCACCGCATGCCAGCCTGGGTGACAGAGCAAGACCCTGTCTCGGAAAATATAAATAAACTAAAAACCAACAGAAACTGGGTGCATGTAGGGTGGAAGAAACGCCGCAGGAGACTAGCGAACGGCACCACAGGGTTTCTATCAGGAAGAACAGCACGTCTCCCAACCAAGTGCTCCCGCCCTCATGAGACCCTGTGCTTGGGAAGCACCAGCGAGGCCACGTGGCTGGCCTCTTCCTGCTTTAAATCAAGTGGAACCAGACGCTGTGATGACACACAGGGACTATGACAAACCCTGGAGGTTCTAACTGAGAAAACAATGACATGTGTGAGTTCCTATGACAACGTCTCAAAACAATGGAAGGAGGGTACCGTTTGCAGATAAGACAACTTCTGAAGTCTATTCAAGTGTTACCTCTTGGGAAAATAGGGAAGACTCATTTTCTCCATAGACAGCGCACACACAGCACTTTGCCACACATAATACAAGGCGGTTTATGGCAGTGGCCGCATATTTTCACATGTATCACCTTTTGGGCATCTTCTAGGTTTGCTAGAGCCGGCGGCTACTTTTATTCCCCACAAAACACACAGAAATGCATGAGCATTATCTCCTCTCATGGAGCATCTACACTAATAGGAAGAAGAATGTCGTGCTCCAAGTGTACCTGCAAACACGGTTTTCTTCTGAAAACCCAAGTGCATGCAAAGCAAACACGGCATATCACTAAAGCGCACAGGAGAGCAGAGCACCTCTGAGTAGAAAGCATGTAAAGGATAGCTAGTTGGGAACATTATTTTAAAACGTTTCTATGGATATGAGTTATCCCAGGGAGCCCGTTTGGTACCTGCATTCAAAGGCAATTCATTATTCGACATCCAACCTTTAACAGAAGGTTCACAGTAAGATCCCCGGAAACGGCATTCCCCTGGTGACTTTTCAATGCTCAGATTTCAGTATCGATACAGCTTGGTAAGCAGTCAGGAGAGGGGCGGCTCAGAGGCTGAAAGCACACAGGTCAGGGCCCTCCTGTGTCCGACAGCCTCACCTGGGCCTCGCTTTCTGCACTGCCCAGGGCTGCTCATGAGATTGTGCCGAAACGGATCTGTGCACGCCAAACAGCTCTCAGCAGGGGCTCAACAGCCAGAAGCCGTTCCACCACACCGTCATCCCCCTTCTAACCAGAGAACACCCGATACAGAAACAGGAGAAACAGGTATTAAGTGAGTTGGCAAAGCCAAAATCCACCCGGATCTACCACTCCAAAACAAACATACACCACACTGCCCAATATTGATGGGAGCCAAAAACATGGAAGTCCTGAGAGCCCACACTGACCACAGCCAGACACCACTTCTGCAAGAACCAAGCACGCGCCTAGAGATCGCCCGTGATGACCCAGGAGAGCAGCTTGGAGCAGAGACAAACGTGAAGGAGAGGCACAGGGGCCAGGGTGCTGGGTGTGCCCATCTGTGTGACCTCACTGAGATTGCTGACCTCTGGCCCTTGGTGTCCGTCCTGTGGAGGAGGTAGCCCCCAAATCCCTGCCTCCCTTCAGCGCTGACGGAGGCTGCCCTGAAGCCTCCCCAGGGCTGAGACCGCTTCGAAATCCTGTCAACTGCACACCCACATAAGCACACAAATAAACAAAGTGTCAAGTACGCAGACAGGAAAAGAAAAGTATGCCAATCCTCCCCTATCCAACAGGCATTGAAAAAGGAACAGGAAAACTGTGGTAGTCTTGAAACCACCACCAGCTATCACGTCCTGTTGAGATGTTTTAGCCAATCAGGAACATCTCTTTACCAAGCACCTGTGTGTTTAGGAAGTCCGTTGACAGATTCCAAACAACCTCGGAGCCTGCGACCTGACCCCCATTCTACGCGCATCACCTCTCCGGCGGAACAAGCCCTGGACACCATTCAGATGGCGAGGAACAGGAACAAGGGTAGCTTGCCCTCACCACCACCAAACAAGCTCGACCCCGAGGAGCCCGGAGAACAGCGACGTTTGCTTAGACGCTTTCCCACTGACCTTGTCAGAGCGAACGTTCCCATCCCACGCCACCCAGTGTTTGACTCTCCCTGGGATGCCAGCAGCCGCCAACCCTCACAACTCACAAGCTGGAAACAGAGGCCAAGCTGACAGGAGGGAGGCCTCTCTCCATCCCCTACTGAATTCGCTCAGGACACGGAGGTTCCCAAACACACACGGCCCCGGGTATTCCACACCTGGAGAACATTCTAACAACAGACGCTGCAAAGACGTTCCCCTAAAGAGAAACTCAGTTTCTAACTTCCCTTAGGGAAAAATAGGAGGCCCAGAACTTTCCAGAAAATCAAGCCTGGGAGGAAGCCCCTCACCTCTGGCACTTCCTAAACCTGCCTTCCCGCAGGTGCTCAGGGATGTCCCCGCGCCAGCCCCGTCCACCCAGGACGGCAGCAGGGCTCAGGCAGCCAGCACCTGGGCAGCAGGCGAAGCAACCCCAGGGTGAAAACGTCATCCCAGGCACCACTTCCCGGAGCCCCTCAGCAAGAAAAACAGAGGCGGGACCAGAACCGAGGGCTGACTCGAGGCTGGGGAGCCACAGACCCGCACAGCTCAATCATCGGACACGCTCTGCTGTGGACAGAGGAGCCCAGCCCAGGGAGAGGCCAGCACAGAGATCCTCGTGCCGGCTCCACGGGCCAGCGTCCCCCAGGGCTGCAAGTTTGCGATCACAGCTTCAGAATCGGGTTCCAGAATCTTCCGGAATCAAAGACACACCCAACTGTAAAGCTGCCAGGACAGCAGGGCCCAGGAGCAGGCTCAGGGGAGGAGCAGGTAGAAACCCCACACACAGCACACACGTGTGCATGCTTACTCCACACATGCCACCCCTTCACCCGATACTATACACGCAAACGCCTCTATGCACTCCATACACACCCTCAAATACACTCACCAAATGTGATGCGTGTACACACTCCACACACCCTCCAACATACACGACACACGCATGAACACGCTCACTCCACACACACCTGCTAAATACACTCACCACACACGCACAAACGTGACACACGTGCACACTCATTCCAGACCTCACGCCCCTCACCAAGTACACAGGGGCACACATCCCCAAGTCCAGCACCTGCAGACTCCACAAGCTTTGGTTTCCCCCACTGTTTCTCTCATCACATGAGATCCACACACACACGTGTCATTTACTGACATCTAACACCCGGGGAGGCCCTTAGACAGAACTGCAGTCACAAGTCGGCTTCATTCAGGCATTCATCACCAGCCCCCGGAAGCCACCTCTCCTGTCCCCACGGGGAGGGGGGGCCGAGACCGCAGGCGTCGCTGGGCTTACAGATCCCCAGGTTGGCAACCCAGCGAAATCAGGAGGGCTCGGCCACGGCCCTGGAGGGAGACGGGTACTGGCTCAGGTATGCGGCACACGGGTCCTCATTTCCATGCGGCGTCACCTACGACAGCGTCGGGTGAAAGCCAGTGGGGCTTGGCATTCCTGGGATAGACGGTCCTGGAATTACAAGGGAAGCTTTTTCACTTCTCCCCTCTGAACACATGAGGTCCATGGTCCCCGCTCACATCTAACCCTGGGAATCGGAATCGGTGACTCCTTGTCCACCTGAGGACCACCCAAGAGGATCCACACACCTGCTGCAACAGCAGCACTGCACCTGGTCCGCAGGGTAGCAAAGCAAATCCCACCTTTTGACGAAAACTGGATTACCCCGACACTGGCAGCCTGCAGTGTGTATATATCGTCAGGCCCCCACATCTGCGGCGCCACCTGCAAGAGGAACACAAACCCTTAGTCCCGGGTTCTCACGATGGCCTGTGAGGTGGATGCTGGCACCTTCTCTCCTCCCAGTGGAGAGGAGAGAAGGCCAGGGCCAGAGCTGGCGTGTCAGGAGGGTCAGGGTTCAAAAACCCCATCATCCACCTCACACAGCAGCCCTGACCGTTCAAGTGACTTCTATCATCAGCCTGAAAATGGACCACAGTTACCAGTAATTCTGAGTGCTGTTCCTTCTGACGTCAGACATTTCGCTAGAAAGATTTTGCCAAATCTGCTTTCAAAATCCTATGCTATGAAATGTCTAACGAAAATCTGAGCTGTGAAATAAAGCACACATTTCAATGAATCCCAAAATGACTATCCCGAAGGAAGTTGTAACTTGAAGTGAAAAATACCCTCTAAAAGACATCAGCCAGAATTACCTGCCATCATTACTGATCCCATATGATTAATGAATTCTACAGCATCCTCTCAGATATAAACTTAAAACCATGAGCTGAATGCACATGTTAGCACAACCAAAGTTCTGCTTTCATAAGCAGCACAGGCGTCTCTGGAGAGGATTTTAATTGGGACTACAATGCGCACGGTGGTGGTAAGAGGTTTCATGCCGGCTGTTCTCCAAGGTGCAACACAGAAACACCACTAACCTCGAAGACACCTTTGTAACGAGATGATGAGAGACGATGTGGACAGAATACTGGAAATATTTGAAAAGGAGAAACAATGCAAGGAAAGAATCTTATCAGTTACCCTTTAACACCCTTAGAAAAACCCGATTTCTCTTTTGGGGTGATTAAAGAAGAAAACGACATTTCTGGATTTTTCTTTTTCTTGTCTTTTTTTTTTACATTTTCCTTTCTGAGACAGGGTCTTGGCTCTGTCACCAAGACTGGAGTACAGTGGAGCAATCACAGCTCACCGTAGCCTTAAGTGTTCTTCCCACCTCGGACTCCAGAGTAGCAGGGACCACAGGCACGCACCACCATACTCAGCTAATTTTTCTGTTGTGAGAGAGATGGGGTGTCTTGCTCTGTTGTCCAGGCTGCTCTTGAACTCCTTGGCCTCACAAAGTGCTGCGATTACATTACAGGCATAAGCCAGCGTGCCCAACCAACCTTTTTCTTAATTCTATAACAATTACGCCGCATTCAGAGGAAGGATAACTATTAGTGAGAAGAGACTTGGCGAAGCAATATGTTGATACGAAAACAAAATGGTAACAATTCCTCCTTGTGACATTTGAGTTTGAAACTGTTAACATACCAAGCAAAAATGATAGCTCAAATCAGGTTTTACAAAGAAGTCCAATAGATGATGATTCCAATTGTATGTTTGTTTCTAGATCTGAGAAAGTCAGTCATAGCCAACTTCTACAGTTTTGTTGCCATAGACCCAAGATTAAATCACAATGTGCGTGCGAACGTGCCCCAGGGTGCGGCAGGGAACCCCACGCCCACCAAGCACGCATATGCAGAAATATTTTGCCCAAATCTATTTTCCAACATAGAATTAAAGAGGTCCCAGATATACTTCTCTCTCTCCCCACCAAGTATGTGAGGTCAAGTTTATCCTAGTATTCGATAAAAAGGCTCATGTGAAAAAGGGAACAGCAACGCTCAGGCGACCCACGCAGGCCCCGGCAGACGCTCTATAGCAGAAGGGACGCGGCACCGGCAGGGCTGTGGGTGCACCTGCACCCTCGCTAACCTCATGGTGCAAGCACCCGAGGCTCTACAGATTCCACTCCCAGAGTTAGTGGGAAACTCCATCCTAGCACCGGGATGCTCTGCGTTGCTAGATGTACCTGCTTTAAGATATGCATGAACTGTCCTTACTCTACACACGAGACTCACTAGGAGATACTTTCAGATTTATCGGAAAAGAGACATTCCAGCAAATGCATTTCTGTAAGATTCTCTACCTCTTTTCACTGGGGGGGGTGGGGGAGGGGGGAGGGGGGAGGGGGAAAAGGTAACTTGCCTCCAAGGGTTGGAGACAAAGCCGTTACTGCAAGACAAGAGTGCTGCGCACCCCGGGAACCGCTGCGCCACGAGGCACGAGGCACGAGGCACGGCCGTGCACCCCGGACGCAGGAGTAGCACACGAGGCTAGCACAGGTTGACGCCAGCCCTCTCCAGAAGCAGGCCTGTCCCTTCCTCCTCCCCCTCAGCCCCCAGCTCCCTCCAGGCCTCAGTGGCTGCTGACAGGGCAGAGGCCACAACTAGAGGAGGCTCTCAACTCCACCAGGGACAGGAGCCCCGGACGCTGGGGACTCCGCTGCTGCCCTCCGCGCCCACCTCCCTCTGCTCCGCCCTATCTCAGGAGCCAGGCGTGGCCACTTTGACCCTCTCCTTCCCTTCTGTGACTCCTACAAAAACCAGTCCAGCGAGTCCAGGCTGCCTCGCACGCCACGGATGCCCGGCACAGGCCACATGTCCTCATCCAAGCTCCTGGGGCAAGAAGGCTCTTGCAGTATTTCGCTTTCTGGTTGAGCATCCCCAGCCTGAAATCCAAAGTGCTCCGAAGAGCATTTCCTGCGAGTGTCATATGAGGGAGAGCTCGGAATGTTTCAGGTTTCAGAGCATTTTGGAGTAGGGACGCTCAGCCTGAATTTGAACGTCTTTTCAAGGAGGCCACACACTGAAGCCCCCGATGTCCGCCCCACACAATCCCAGCACACCCTCTGAAGTCCCCAGCAACAAGATTTTCTTTCTTCAAAAAAAATAAAAAATAAATAAATAAATAAAAAACCCCAAGTCACATAAACTCACACGCAACCACTGAAGGGGGTTGTGGACACCTGCACAGACTGGATGAAATGGAACTGTCACATCTTTACCAGGGTAATTTCAAGTCATTCCTCAAAACACACACCTGTTTTACTGAGCTGCATTTTAAGGTGAACACACACAAATCATTTCGGGGAAACAAATGTCACTTTGGGCCGTGTGTGGTTTCTTGACTCCTGGGAATAACTCAGCGTTCACACCCTCACTTCTGGATAAGGGAGAAGATGCAAAGAAATCTGTTAAAACAAAGACATGGAAACAAGTTTAAGAAGGGTTTGAAAGGTTCCTCCTGTCCCCCTGGAGGGGAGAGGAGGACGCCTGGAAGGCTTACGGGGGACAGGAGCACAGCCTCCTCGGTGTGCCATGGACGTCGCCTCGCTGAGGGGAGAGGACGATGCCTGGAAGGCTCACGGGGGTGGGAGCACAGCCTCCTCAGTGCTTTCTACACTCAGCAGCTTCAGAGATTCCCGTAGAAGCAGAACGCGTGAGAACCGAGTCCGGAACACACCCCAAGGAAAGGGGATGAGGGGTCAACAAAAGCATTCGCTCATTACCAAGGAGCACGGGCATGACGCCGCTTCAAAGAACGTGTGAAAAAGTCACTCACGGGTGTTTCAGAAAATAAGGGTAGCGTGAGATTGCTCGATCAGTTCAAACAGGCTGCCATCCCCCAGGCCATGAAGCCCCTGAGATGAGCCTCTCACAGTGAACAGAAGTCACTCGCACCTCTGCCAGAGAAAGTCCTACAAGCCGACACGTGACCTCACGAAACCTGGCCTACAGCCCGTCGACCACAGTGAGTCTGACACGGTACATCCCTCCAGATGGTTAAGGACCCCAGCCTTCTCGGCACCAGGGATGGGTATCGCGGAAGACAATTTTTCTGAGGGGTGGTTTTGAAATGCAACTGTTCCACCTCAGGTCAGGCATTGGATCCTCATAAGGAGCACCTCCGAGATCCCTTCACATGCCGTTTACAATAGGGTCCCAGCGCCTAGGAGAATCTAAATGCTGCCGCTGATCCAAGAGGAGGCAGAGCTCAGGCGGTCATGCTCACTTCGCCCGCCACTCACCTCCGGCTATGACCCCGGTCCCTAACAGACCATGGACCAGCACCAGTCTGCAGTCCAGGACTAAGCCCTACTGGCCAGCACACACACACCAGCCCAGGTGGAGACACTACTCGTGACCCTGGCTGGGCAGGAAGGAAGCCTGAGGGCCATTTCCTGACCAGGATGCCACACCCCCGACCCAAATACAGAGGTTCCCCATAAAAACCCACTGTACACTCACCAGAAAACAGAGCCACACCTGGGCAACACAACAGGACCCCCCCATCCTTGCAACAAAGAAAAGAAAAATTAGCCAGGCATGCTGGTGCGCGCCCCAGGTCCCAGCTGCTCGGGTGACTGAGGGGGGAGGATCGCCTGAGCCAGGGATCACGCCACCGCATGCCAGCCTGGGTGACAGAGCAAGACCCTGTCTCGGAAAATATAAATAAACTAAAAACCAACAGAAACTGGCTGCATGTAGGGTGGAAGAAACGCCGCAGGAGACTAGCGAACGGCACCACAGGGTTTCTATCAGGAAGAACAGCACGTCTCCCAACCAAGTGCTCCCGCCCTCATGAGACCCTGTGCTTGGGAAGCACCAGCGAGGCCACGTGGCTGGCCTCTTCCTGCTTTAAATCAAGTGGAACCAGACGCTGTGATGACACACAGGGACTATGACAAACCCTGGAGGTTCTAACTGAGAAAACAATGACATGTGTGAGTTCCTATGACAACGTCTCAAAACAATGGAAGGAGGGTACCGTTTGCAGATAAGACAACTTCTGAAGTCTATTCAAGTGTTACCTCTTGGGAAAATAGGGAAGACTCATTTTCTCCATAGACAGCGCACACACAGCACTTTGCCACACATAATACAAGGCGGTTTATGGCAGTGGCCGCATATTTTCACGTGTATCACCTTTTGGGCATCTTCTAGGTTTGCTAGAGCCGGCGGCTACTTTTATTCCCCACAAAACACACAGAAATGCATGAGCATTATCTCCTCTCATGGAGCATCTACACTAATAGGAAGAAGAATGTCGTGCTCCAAGTGTACCTGCAAACACGGTTTTCTTCTGAAAACCCAAGTGCATGCAAAGCAAACACGGCATATCACTAAAGCGCACAGGAGAGCAGAGCACCTCTGAGTAGAAAGCATGTAAAGGATAGCTAGTTGGGAACATTATTTTAAAACGTTTCTATGGATATGAGTTATCCCAGGGAGCCCGTTTGGTACCTGCATTCAAAGGCAATTCATTATTCGACATCCAACCTTTAACAGAAGGTTCACAGTAAGATCCCCGGAAACGGCATTCCCCTGGTGACTTTTCAATGCTCAGATTTCAGTATCGATACAGCTTGGTAAGCAGTCAGGAGAGGGGCGGCTCAGAGGCTGAAAGCACACAGGTCAGGGCCCTCCTGTGTCCGACAGCCTCACCTGGGCCTCGCTTTCTGCACTGCCCAGGGCTGCTCATGAGATTGTGCCGAAACGGATCTGTGCACGCCAAACAGCTCTCAGCAGGGGCTCAACAGCCAGAAGCCGTTCCACCACACCGTCATCCCCCTTCTAACCAGAGAACACCCGATACAGAAACAGGAGAAACAGGTATTAAGTGAGTTGGCAAAGCCAAAATCCACCCGGATCTACCACTCCAAAACAAACATACACCACACTGCCCAATATTGATGGGAGCCAAAAACATGGAAGTCCTGAGAGCCCACACTGACCACAGCCAGACACCACTTCTGCAAGAACCAAGCACGCGCCTAGAGATCGCCCGTGATGACCCAGGAGAGCAGCTTGGAGCAGAGACAAACGTGAAGGAGAGGCACAGGGGCCAGGGTGCTGGGTGTGCCCGTCTGTGTGACCTCACTGAGATTGCTGACCTCTGGCCCTTGGTGTCCGTCCTGTGGAGGAGGTAGCCCCCAAATCCCTGCCTCCCTTCAGCGCTGACGGAGGCTGCCCTGAAGCCTCCCCAGGGCTGAGACCGCTTCGAAATCCTGTCAACTGCACACCCACATAAGCACACAAATAAACAAAGTGTCAAGTACGCAGACAGGAAAAGAAAAGTATGCCAATCCTCCCCTATCCAACAGGCATTGAAAAAGGAACAGGAAAATTGTGGTAGTCTTGAAACCACCACCAGCTATCACGTCCTGTTGAGATGTTTTAGCCAATCAGGAACATCTCTTTACCAAGCACCTGTGTGTTTAGGAAGTCCGTTGACAGATTCCAAACAACCTCGGAGCCTGCGACCTGACCCCCATTCTACGCGCATCACCTCTCCGGCGGAACAAGCCCTGGACACCATTCAGATGGTGAGGAACAGGAACAAGGGTAGCTTGCCCTCACCACCACCAAACAAGCTCGACCCCGAGGAGCCCGGAGAACAGCGACGTTTGCTTAGACGCTTTCCCACTGACCTTGTCAGAGCGAACGTTCCCATCCCACGCCACCCAGTGTTTGACTCTCCCTGGGATGCCAGCAGCCGCCAACCCTCACAACTCACAAGCTGGAAACAGAGGCCAAGCTGACAGGAGGGAGGCCTCTCTCCATCCCCTACTGAATTCGCTCAGGACACGGAGGTTCCCAAACACACACGGCCCCGGGTATTCCACACCTGGAGAACATTCTAACAACAGACGCTGCAAAGACGTTCCCCTAAAGAGAAACTCAGTTTCTAACTTCCCTTAGGGAAAAATAGGAGGCCCAGAACTTTCCAGAAAATCAAGCCTGGGAGGAAGCCCCTCACCTCTGGCACTTCCTAAACCTGCCTTCCCGCAGGTGCTCAGGGATGTCCCCGCGCCAGCCCCGTCCACCCAGGACGGCAGCAGGGCTCAGGCAGCCAGCACCTGGGCAGCAGGCGAAGCAACCCCAGGGTGAAAACGTCATCCCAGGCACCACTTCCCGGAGCCCCTCAGCAAGAAAAACAGAGGCGGGACCAGAACCGAGGGCTGACTCGAGGCTGGGGAGCCACAGACCCGCACAGCTCAATCATCGGACACGCTCTGCTGTGGACAGAGGAGCCCAGCCCAGGGAGAGGCCAGCACAGAGATCCTCGTGCCGGCTCCACGGGCCAGCATCCCCCAGGGCTGCAAGTTTGCGATCACAGCTTCAGAATCGGGTTCCAGAATCTTCCGGAATCAAAGACACACCCAACTGTAAAGCTGCCAGGACAGCAGGGCCCAGGAGCAGGCTCAGGGGAGGAGCAGGTAGAAACCCCACACACAGCACACACGTGTGCATGCTTACTCCACACATGCCACCCCTTCACCCGATACTATACACGCAAACGCCTCTATGCACTCCATACACACCCTCAAATACACTCACCAAATGTGATGCGTGTACACACTCCACACACCCTCCAACATACACGACACACGCATGAACACGCTCACTCCACACACACCTGCTAAATACACTCACCACACACGCACAAACGTGACACACGTGCACACTCATTCCAGACCTCACGCCCCTCACCAAGTACACAGGGGCACACATCCCCAAGTCCAGCACCTGCAGACTCCACAAGCTTTGGTTTCCCCCACTGTTTCTCTCATCACATGAGATCCACACACACACGTGTCATTTACTGACATCTAACACCCGGGGAGGCCCTTAGACAGAACTGCAGTCACAAGTCGGCTTCATTCAGGCATTCATCACCAGCCCCCGGAAGCCACCTCTCCTGTCCCCACGGGGAGGGGGGGCCGAGACCGCAGGCGTCGCTGGGCTTACAGATCCCCAGGCTGGCAACCCAGCGAAATCAGGAGGGCTCGGCCACGGCCCTGGAGGGAGACGGGTACTGGCTCAGGTATGCGGCACACGGGTCCTCATTTCCATGCGGCGTCACCTACGACAGCGTCGGGTGAAAGCCAGTGGGGCTTGGCATTCCTGGGATAGACGGTCCTGGAATTACAAGGGAAGCTTTTTCACTTCTCCCCTCTGAACACATGAGGTCCATGGTCCCCGCTCACATCCAACCCTGGGAATCGGAATCGGTGACTCCTTGTCCACCTGAGGACCACCCAAGAGGATCCACACACCTGCTGCAACAGCAGCACTGCACCTGGTCCGCAGGGTAGCAAAGCAAATCCCACCTTTTGACGAAAACTGGATTACCCCGACACTGGCAGCCTGCAGTGTGTATATATCGTCAGGCCCCCACATCTGCGGCGCCACCTGCAAGAGGAACACAAACCCTTAGTCCCGGGTTCTCACGATGGCCTGTGAGGTGGATGCTGGCACCTTCTCTCCTCCCAGTGGAGAGGAGAGAAGGCCAGGGCCAGAGCTGGCGTGTCAGGAGGGTCAGGGTTCAAAAACCCCATCATCCACCTCACACAGCAGCCCTGACCGTTCAAGTGACTTCTATCATCAGCCTGAAAATGGACCACAGTTACCAGTAATTCTGAGTGCTGTTCCTTCTGACGTCAGACATTTCGCTAGAAAGATTTTGCCAAATCTGCTTTCAAAATCCTATGCTATGAAATGTCTAACGAAAATCTGAGCTGTGAAATAAAGCACACATTTCAATGAATCCCAAAATGACTATCCCGAAGGAAGTTGTAACTTGAAGTGAAAAATACCCTCTAAAAGACATCAGCCAGAATTACCTGCCATCATTACTGATCCCATATGATTAATGAATTCTACAGCATCCTCTCAGATATAAACTTAAAACCATGAGCTGAATGCACATGTTAGCACAACCAAAGTTCTGCTTTCATAAGCAGCACAGGCGTCTCTGGAGAGGATTTTAATTGGGACTACAATGCGCACGGTGGTGGTAAGAGGTTTCATGCCGGCTGTTCTCCAAGGTGCAACACAGAAACACCACTAACCTCGAAGACACCTTTGTAACGAGATGATGAGAGACGATGTGGACAGAATACTGGAAATATTTGAAAAGGAGAAACAATGCAAGGAAAGAATCTTATCAGTTACCCTTTAACACCCTTAGAAAAACCCGATTTCTCTTTTGGGGTGATTAAAGAAGAAAACGACATTTCTGGATTTTTCTTTTTCTTGTCTTTTTTTTTTACATTTTCCTTTCTGAGACAGGGTCTTGGCTCTGTCACCAAGACTGGAGTACAGTGGAGCAATCACAGCTCACCGTAGCCTTAAGTGTTCTTCCCACCTCGGACTCCAGAGTAGCAGGGACCACAGGCACGCACCACCATACTCAGCTAATTTTTCTGTTGTGAGAGAGATGGGGTGTCTTGCTCTGTTGTCCAGGCTGCTCTTGAACTCCTTGGCCTCACAAAGTGCTGCGATTACATTACAGGCATAAGCCAGCGTGCCCAACCAACCTTTTTCTTAATTCTATAACAATTACGCCGCATTCAGAGGAAGGATAACTATTAGTGAGAAGAGACTTGGCGAAGCAATATGTTGATACGAAAACAAAATGGTAACAATTCCTCCTTGTGACATTTGAGTTTGAAACTGTTAACATACCAAGCAAAAATGATAGCTCAAATCAGGTTTTACAAAGAAGTCCAATAGATGATGATTCCAATTGTATGTTTGTTTCTAGATCTGAGAAAGTCAGTCATAGCCAACTTCTACAGTTTTGTTGCCATAGACCCAAGATTAAATCACAATGTGCGTGCGAACGTGCCCCAGGGTGCGGCAGGGAACCCCACGCCCACCAAGCACGCATATGCAGAAATATTTTGCCCAAATCTATTTTCCAACATAGAATTAAAGAGGTCCCAGATATACTTCTCTCTCTCCCCACCAAGTATGTGAGGTCAAGTTTATCCTAGTATTCGATAAAAAGGCTCATGTGAAAAAGGGAACAGCAACGCTCAGGCGACCCACGCAGGCCCCGGCAGACGCTCTATAGCAGAAGGGACGCGGCACCGGCAGGGCTGTGGGTGCACCTGCACCCTCGCTAACCTCATGGTGCAAGCACCCGAGGCTCTACAGATTCCACTCCCAGAGTTAGTGGGAAACTCCATCCTAGCACCGGGATGCTCTGCGTTGCTAGATGTACCTGCTTTAAGATATGCATGAACTGTCCTTACTCTACACACGAGACTCACTAGGAGATACTTTCAGATTTATCGGAAAAGAGACATTCCAGCAAATGCATTTCTGTAAGATTCTCTACCTCTTTTCACTGGGGGGGGTGGGGGAGGGGGGGAGGGGGGAGGGGGAAAAGGTAACTTGCCTCCAAGGGTTGGAGACAAAGCCGTTACTGCAAGACAAGAGTGCTGCGCACCCCGGGAACCGCTGCGCCACGAGACACGAGGCACGAGGCACGGCCGTGCACCCCGGACGCAGGAGTAGCACACGAGGCTAGCACAGGTTGACGCCAGCCCTCTCCAGAAGCAGGCCTGTCCCTTCCTCCTCCCCCTCAGCCCCCAGCTCCCTCCAGGCCTCAGTGGCTGCTGACAGGGCAGAGGCCACAACTAGAGGAGGCTCTCAACTCCACCAGGGACAGGAGCCCCGGACGCTGGGGACTCCGCTGCTGCCCTCCGCGCCCACCTCCCTCTGCTCCGCCCTATCTCAGGAGCCAGGCGTGGCCACTTTGACCCTCTCCTTCCCTTCTGTGACTCCTACAAAAACCAGTCCAGCGAGTCCAGGCTGCCTCGCACGCCACGGATGCCCGGCACAGGCCACATGTCCTCATCCAAGCTCCTGGGGCAAGAAGGCTCTTGCAGTATTTCGCTTTCTGGTTGAGCATCCCCAGCCTGAAATCCAAAGTGCTCCGAAGAGCATTTCCTGCGAGTGTCATATGAGGGAGAGCTCGGAATGTTTCAGGTTTCAGAGCATTTTGGAGTAGGGACGCTCAGCCTGAATTTGAACGTCTTTTCAAGGAGGCCACACACTGAAGCCCCCGATGTCCGCCCCACACAATCCCAGCACACCCTCTGAAGTCCCCAGCAACAAGATTTTCTTTCTTCAAAAAAAATAAAAAATAAATAAATAAATAAAAAACCCCAAGTCACATAAACTCACACGCAACCACTGAAGGGGGTTGTGGACACCTGCACAGACTGGATGAAATGGAACTGTCACATCTTTACCAGGGTAATTTCAAGTCATTCCTCAAAACACACACCTGTTTTACTGAGCTGCATTTTAAGGTGAACACACACAAATCATTTC
This sequence comes from Chlorocebus sabaeus, assembly GCF_047675955.1. Classification (NCBI taxonomy): domain Eukaryota; kingdom Metazoa; phylum Chordata; class Mammalia; order Primates; family Cercopithecidae; genus Chlorocebus; species Chlorocebus sabaeus. The sequence goes on from NW_027327845.1 coordinate 98,000, forward strand.
GGGGAAACAAATGTCACTTTGGGCCGTGTGTGGTTTCTTGACTCCTGGGAATAACTCAGCGTTCACACCCTCACTTCTGGATAAGGGAGAAGATGCAAAGAAATCTGTTAAAACAAAGACATGGAAACAAGTTTAAGAAGGGTTTGAAAGGTTCCTCCTGTCCCCCTGGAGGGGAGAGGAGGACGCCTGGAAGGCTTACGGGGGACAGGAGCACAGCCTCCTCGGTGTGCCATGGACGTCGCCTCGCTGAGGGGAGAGGACGATGCCTGGAAGGCTCACGGGGGTGGGAGCACAGCCTCCTCAGTGCTTTCTACACTCAGCAGCTTCAGAGATTCCCGTAGAAGCAGAACGCGTGAGAACCGAGTCCGGAACACACCCCAAGGAAAGGGGATGAGGGGTCAACAAAAGCATTCGCTCATTACCAAGGAGCACGGGCATGACGCCGCTTCAAAGAACGTGTGAAAAAGTCACTCACGGGTGTTTCAGAAAATAAGGGTAGCGTGAGATTGCTCGATCAGTTCAAACAGGCTGCCATCCCCCAGGCCATGAAGCCCCTGAGATGAGCCTCTCACAGTGAACAGAAGTCACTCGCACCTCTGCCAGAGAAAGTCCTACAAGCCGACACGTGACCTCACGAAACCTGGCCTACAGCCCGTCGACCACAGTGAGTCTGACACGGTACATCCCTCCAGATGGTTAAGGACCCCAGCCTTCTCGGCACCAGGGATGGGTATCGCGGAAGACAATTTTTCTGAGGGGTGGTTTTGAAATGCAACTGTTCCACCTCAGGTCAGGCATTGGATCCTCATAAGGAGCACCTCCGAGATCCCTTCACATGCCGTTTACAATAGGGTCCCAGCGCCTAGGAAAATCTAAATGCTGCCGCTGATCCAAGAGGAGGCAGAGCTCAGGCGGTCATGCTCACTTCGCCCGCCACTCACCTCCGGCTATGACCCCGGTCCCTAACAGACCATGGACCAGCACGTGCCAGTCTGCAGTCCAGGACTAAGCCCTACTGGCCAGCACACACACACCAGCCCAGGTGGAGACACTACTCGTGACCCTGGCTGGGCAGGAAGGAAGCCTGAGGGCCATTTCCTGACCAGGATGCCACACCCCCGACCCAAATACAGAGGTTCCCCATAAAAACCCACTGTACACTCACCAGAAAACAGAGCCACACCTGGGCAACACAACAAGACCCCCCCATCCCTGCAACAAAGAAAAGAAAAATTAGCCAGGCATGCTGGTGCGCGCCCCAGGTCCCAGCTGCTCGGGTGACTGAGGGGGGAGGATCGCCTGAGCCAGGGATCACGCCACCGCATGCCAGCCTGGGTGACAGAGCAAGACCCTGTCTCGGAAAATATAAATAAACTAAAAACCAACAGAAACTGGGTGCATGTAGGGTGGAAGAAACGCCGCAGGAGACTAGCGAACGGCACCACAGGGTTTCTATCAGGAAGAACAGCACGTCTCCCAACCAAGTGCTCCCGCCCTCATGAGACCCTGTGCTTGGGAAGCACCAGCGAGGCCACGTGGCTGGCCTCTTCCTGCTTTAAATCAAGTGGAACCAGACGCTGTGATGACACACAGGGACTATGACAAACCCTGGAGGTTCTAACTGAGAAAACAATGACATGTGTGAGTTCCTATGACAACGTCTCAAAACAATGGAAGGAGGGTACCGTTTGCAGATAAGACAACTTCTGAAGTCTATTCAAGTGTTACCTCTTGGGAAAATAGGGAAGACTCATTTTCTCCATAGACAGCGCACACACAGCACTTTGCCACACATAATACAAGGCGGTTTATGGCAGTGGCCGCATATTTTCACATGTATCACCTTTTGGGCATCTTCTAGGTTTGCTAGAGCCGGCGGCTACTTTTATTCCCCACAAAACACACAGAAATGCATGAGCATTATCTCCTCTCATGGAGCATCTACACTAATAGGAAGAAGAATGTCGTGCTCCAAGTGTACCTGCAAACACGGTTTTCTTCTGAAAACCCAAGTGCATGCAAAGCAAACACGGCATATCACTAAAGCGCACAGGAGAGCAGAGCACCTCTGAGTAGAAAGCATGTAAAGGATAGCTAGTTGGGAACATTATTTTAAAACGTTTCTATGGATATGAGTTATCCCAGGGAGCCCGTTTGGTACCTGCATTCAAAGGCAATTCATTATTCGACATCCAACCTTTAACAGAAGGTTCACAGTAAGATCCCCGGAAACGGCATTCCCCTGGTGACTTTTCAATGCTCAGATTTCAGTATCGATACAGCTTGGTAAGCAGTCAGGAGAGGGGCGGCTCAGAGGCTGAAAGCACACAGGTCAGGGCCCTCCTGTGTCCGACAGCCTCACCTGGGCCTCGCTTTCTGCACTGCCCAGGGCTGCTCATGAGATTGTGCCGAAACGGATCTGTGCACGCCAAACAGCTCTCAGCAGGGGCTCAACAGCCAGAAGCCGTTCCACCACACCGTCATCCCCCTTCTAACCAGAGAACACCCGATACAGAAACAGGAGAAACAGGTATTAAGTGAGTTGGCAAAGCCAAAATCCACCCGGATCTACCACTCCAAAACAAACATACACCACACTGCCCAATATTGATGGGAGCCAAAAACATGGAAGTCCTGAGAGCCCACACTGACCACAGCCAGACACCACTTCTGCAAGAACCAAGCACGCGCCTAGAGATCGCCCGTGATGACCCAGGAGAGCAGCTTGGAGCAGAGACAAACGTGAAGGAGAGGCACAGGGGCCAGGGTGCTGGGTGTGCCCGTCTGTGTGACCTCACTGAGATTGCTGACCTCTGGCCCTTGGTGTCCGTCCTGTGGAGGAGGTAGCCCCCAAATCCCTGCCTCCCTTCAGCGCTGACGGAGGCTGCCCTGAAGCCTCCCCAGGGCTGAGACCGCTTCGAAATCCTGTCAACTGCACACCCACATAAGCACACAAATAAACAAAGTGTCAAGTACGCAGACAGGAAAAGAAAAGTATGCCAATCCTCCCCTATCCAACAGGCATTGAAAAAGGAACAGGAAAATTGTGGTAGTCTTGAAACCACCACCAGCTATCACGTCCTGTTGAGATGTTTTAGCCAATCAGGAACATCTCTTTACCAAGCACCTGTGTGTTTAGGAAGTCCGTTGACAGATTCCAAACAACCTCGGAGCCTGCGACCTGACCCCCATTCTACGCGCATCACCTCTCCGGCGGAACAAGCCCTGGACACCATTCAGATGGTGAGGAACAGGAACAAGGGTAGCTTGCCCTCACCACCACCAAACAAGCTCGACCCCGAGGAGCCCGGAGAACAGCGACGTTTGCTTAGACGCTTTCCCACTGACCTTGTCAGAGCGAACGTTCCCATCCCACGCCACCCAGTGTTTGACTCTCCCTGGGATGCCAGCAGCCGCCAACCCTCACAACTCACAAGCTGGAAACAGAGGCCAAGCTGACAGGAGGGAGGCCTCTCTCCATCCCCTACTGAATTCGCTCAGGACACGGAGGTTCCCAAACACACACGGCCCCGGGTATTCCACACCTGGAGAACATTCTAACAACAGACGCTGCAAAGACGTTCCCCTAAAGAGAAACTCAGTTTCTAACTTCCCTTAGGGAAAAATAGGAGGCCCAGAACTTTCCAGAAAATCAAGCCTGGGAGGAAGCCCCTCACCTCTGGCACTTCCTAAACCTGCCTTCCCGCAGGTGCTCAGGGATGTCCCCGCGCCAGCCCCGACCAGCCCCGACCACCCAGGACGGCAGCAGGGCTCAGGCAGCCAGCACCTGGGCAGCAGGCGAAGCAACCCCAGGGTGAAAACGTCATCCCAGGCACCACTTCCCGGAGCCCCTCAGCAAGAAAAACAGAGGCGGGACCAGAACCGAGGGCTGACTCGAGGCTGGGGAGCCACAGACCCGCACAGCTCAATCATCGGACACGCTCTGCTGTGGACAGAGGAGCCCAGCCCAGGGAGAGGCCAGCACAGAGATCCTCGTGCCGGCTCCACGGGCCAGCATCCCCCAGGGCTGCAAGTTTGCGATCACAGCTTCAGAATCGGGTTCCAGAATCTTCCGGAATCAAAGACACACCCAACTGTAAAGCTGCCAGGACAGCAGGGCCCAGGAGCAGGCTCAGGGGAGGAGCAGGTAGAAACCCCACACACAGCACACACGTGTGCATGCTTACTCCACACATGCCACCCCTTCACCCGATACTATACACGCAAACGCCTCTATGCACTCCATACACACCCTCAAATACACTCACCAAATGTGATGCGTGTACACACTCCACACACCCTCCAACATACACGACACACGCATGAACACGCTCACTCCACACACACCTGCTAAATACACTCACCACACACGCACAAACGTGACACACGTGCACACTCATTCCAGACCTCACGCCCCTCACCAAGTACACAGGGGCACACATCCCCAAGTCCAGCACCTGCAGACTCCACAAGCTTTGGTTTCCCCCACTGTTTCTCTCATCACATGAGATCCACACACACACGTGTCATTTACTGACATCTAACACCCGGGGAGGCCCTTAGACAGAACTGCAGTCACAAGTCGGCTTCATTCAGGCATTCATCACCAGCCCCCGGAAGCCACCTCTCCTGTCCCCACGGGGAGGGGGGGCCGAGACCGCAGGCGTCGCTGGGCTTACAGATCCCCAGGCTGGCAACCCAGCGAAATCAGGAGGGCTCGGCCACGGCCCTGGAGGGAGACGGGTACTGGCTCAGGTATGCGGCACACGGGTCCTCATTTCCATGCGGCGTCACCTACGACAGCGTCGGGTGAAAGCCAGTGGGGCTTGGCATTCCTGGGATAGACGGTCCTGGAATTACAAGGGAAGCTTTTTCACTTCTCCCCTCTGAACACATGAGGTCCATGGTCCCCGCTCACATCCAACCCTGGGAATCGGAATCGGTGACTCCTTGTCCACCTGAGGACCACCCAAGAGGATCCACACACCTGCTGCAACAGCAGCACTGCACCTGGTCCGCAGGGTAGCAAAGCAAATCCCACCTTTTGACGAAAACTGGATTACCCCGACACTGGCAGCCTGCAGTGTGTATATATCGTCAGGCCCCCACATCTGCGGCGCCACCTGCAAGAGGAACACAAACCCTTAGTCCCGGGTTCTCACGATGGCCTGTGAGGTGGATGCTGGCACCTTCTCTCCTCCCAGTGGAGAGGAGAGAAGGCCAGGGCCAGAGCTGGCGTGTCAGGAGGGTCAGGGTTCAAAAACCCCATCATCCACCTCACACAGCAGCCCTGACCGTTCAAGTGACTTCTATCATCAGCCTGAAAATGGACCACAGTTACCAGTAATTCTGAGTGCTGTTCCTTCTGACGTCAGACATTTCGCTAGAAAGATTTTGCCAAATCTGCTTTCAAAATCCTATGCTATGAAATGTCTAACGAAAATCTGAGCTGTGAAATAAAGCACACATTTCAATGAATCCCAAAATGACTATCCCGAAGGAAGTTGTAACTTGAAGTGAAAAATACCCTCTAAAAGACATCAGCCAGAATTACCTGCCATCATTACTGATCCCATATGATTAATGAATTCTACAGCATCCTCTCAGATATAAACTTAAAACCATGAGCTGAATGCACATGTTAGCACAACCAAAGTTCTGCTTTCATAAGCAGCACAGGCGTCTCTGGAGAGGATTTTAATTGGGACTACAATGCGCACGGTGGTGGTAAGAGGTTTCATGCCGGCTGTTCTCCAAGGTGCAACACAGAAACACCACTAACCTCGAAGACACCTTTGTAACGAGATGATGAGAGACGATGTGGACAGAATACTGGAAATATTTGAAAAGGAGAAACAATGCAAGGAAAGAATCTTATCAGTTACCCTTTAACACCCTTAGAAAAACCCGATTTCTCTTTTGGGGTGATTAAAGAAGAAAACGACATTTCTGGATTTTTCTTTTTCTTGTCTTTTTTTTACATTTTCCTTTCTGAGACAGGGTCTTGGCTCTGTCACCAAGACTGGAGTACAGTGGAGCAATCACAGCTCACCATAGCCTTAAGTGTTCTTCCCACCTCGGACTCCAGAGTAGCAGGGACCACAGGCACGCACCACCATACTCAGCTAATTTTTCTGTTGTGAGAGAGATGGGGTGTCTTGCTCTGTTGTCCAGGCTGCTCTTGAACTCCTTGGCCTCACAAAGTGCTGCGATTACATTACAGGCATAAGCCAGCGTGCCCAACCAACCTTTTTCTTAATTCTATAACAATTACGCCGCATTCAGAGGAAGGATAACTATTAGTGAGAAGAGACTTGGCGAAGCAATATGTTGATACGAAAACAAAATGGTAACAATTCCTCCTTGTGACATTTGAGTTTGAAACTGTTAACATACCAAGCAAAAATGATAGCTCAAATCAGGTTTTACAAAGAAGTCCAATAGATGATGATTCCAATTGTATGTTTGTTTCTAGATCTGAGAAAGTCAGTCATAGCCAACTTCTACAGTTTTGTTGCCATAGACCCAAGATTAAATCACAATGTGCGTGCGAACGTGCCCCAGGGTGCGGCAGGGAACCCCACGCCCACCAAGCACGCATATGCAGAAATATTTTGCCCAAATCTATTTTCCAACATAGAATTAAAGAGGTCCCAGATATACTTCTCTCTCTCCCCACCAAGTATGTGAGGTCAAGTTTATCCTAGTATTCGATAAAAAGGCTCATGTGAAAAAGGGAACAGCAACGCTCAGGCGACCCACGCAGGCCCCGGCAGACGCTCTATAGCAGAAGGGACGCGGCACCGGCAGGGCTGTGGGTGCACCTGCACCCTCGCTAACCTCATGGTGCAAGCACCCGAGGCTCTACAGATTCCACTCCCAGAGTTAGTGGGAAACTCCATCCTAGCACCGGGATGCTCTGCGTTGCTAGATGTACCTGCTTTAAGATATGCATGAACTGTCCTTACTCTACACACGAGACTCACTAGGAGATACTTTCAGATTTATCGGAAAAGAGACATTCCAGCAAATGCATTTCTGTAAGATTCTCTACCACTTTTCACTGGGGGGGGGTGGGGGAGGGGGGAGGGGGGAGGGGGAAAAGGTAACTTGCCTCCAAGGGTTGGAGACAAAGCCGTTACTGCAAGACAAGAGTGCTGCGCACCCCGGGAACCGCTGCGCCACGAGGCACGAGGCACGAGGCACGGCCGTGCACCCCGGACGCAGGAGTAGCACACGAGGCTAGCACAGGTTGACGCCAGCCCTCTCCAGAAGCAGGCCTGTCCCTTCCTCCTCCCCCTCAGCCCCCAGCTCCCTCCAGGCCTCAGTGGCTGCTGACAGGGCAGAGGCCACAACTAGAGGAGGCTCTCAACTCCACCAGGGACAGGAGCCCCGGACGCTGGGGACTCCGCTGCTGCCCTCCGCGCCCACCTCCCTCTGCTCCGCCCTATCTCAGGAGCCAGGCGTGGCCACTTTGACCCTCTCCTTCCCTTCTGTGACTCCTACAAAAACCAGTCCAGCGAGTCCAGGCTGCCTCGCACGCCACGGATGCCCGGCACAGGCCACATGTCCTCATCCAAGCTCCTGGGGCAAGAAGGCTCTTGCAGTATTTCGCTTTCTGGTTGAGCATCCCCAGCCTGAAATCCAAAGTGCTCCGAAGAGCATTTCCTGCGAGTGTCATATGAGGGAGAGCTCGGAATGTTTCAGGTTTCAGAGCATTTTGGAGTAGGGACGCTCAGCCTGAATTTGAACGTCTTTTCAAGGAGGCCACACACTGAAGCCCCCGATGTCCGCCCCACACAATCCCAGCACACCCTCTGAAGTCCCCAGCAACAAGATTTTCTTTCTTCAAAAAAAATAAAAAATAAATAAATAAATAAAAAACCCCAAGTCACATAAACTCACACGCAACCACTGAAGGGGGTTGTGGACACCTGCACAGACTGGATGAAATGGAACTGTCACATCTTTACCAGGGTAATTTCAAGTCATTCCTCAAAACACACACCTGTTTTACTGAGCTGCATTTTAAGGTGAACACACACAAATCATTTCGGGGAAACAAATGTCACTTTGGGCCGTGTGTGGTTTCTTGACTCCTGGGAATAACTCAGCGTTCACACCCTCACTTCTGGATAAGGGAGAAGATGCAAAGAAATCTGTTAAAACAAAGACATGGAAACAAGTTTAAGAAGGGTTTGAAAGGTTCCTCCTGTCCCCCTGGAGGGGAGAGGAGGACGCCTGGAAGGCTTACGGGGGACAGGAGCACAGCCTCCTCGGTGTGCCATGGACGTCGCCTCGCTGAGGGGAGAGGACGATGCCTGGAAGGCTCACGGGGGTGGGAGCACAGCCTCCTCAGTGCTTTCTACACTCAGCAGCTTCAGAGATTCCCGTAGAAGCAGAACGCGTGAGAACCGAGTCCGGAACACACCCCAAGGAAAGGGGATGAGGGGTCAACAAAAGCATTCGCTCATTACCAAGGAGCACGGGCATGACGCCGCTTCAAAGAACGTGTGAAAAAGTCACTCACGGGTGTTTCAGAAAATAAGGGTAGCGTGAGATTGCTCGATCAGTTCAAACAGGCTGCCATCCCCCAGGCCATGAAGCCCCTGAGATGAGCCTCTCACAGTGAACAGAAGTCACTCGCACCTCTGCCAGAGAAAGTCCTACAAGCCGACACGTGACCTCACGAAACCTGGCCTACAGCCCGTCGACCACAGTGAGTCTGACACGGTACATCCCTCCAGATGGTTAAGGACCCCAGCCTTCTCGGCACCAGGGATGGGTATCGCGGAAGACAATTTTTCTGAGGGGTGGTTTTGAAATGCAACTGTTCCACCTCAGGTCAGGCATTGGATCCTCATAAGGAGCACCTCCGAGATCCCTTCACATGCCGTTTACAATAGGGTCCCAGCGCCTAGGAGAATCTAAATGCTGCCGCTGATCCAAGAGGAGGCAGAGCTCAGGCGGTCATGCTCACTTCGCCCGCCACTCACCTCCGGCTATGACCCCGGTCCCTAACAGACCATGGACCAGCACGTGCCAGTCTGCAGTCCAGGACTAAGCCCTACTGGCCAGCACACACACACCAGCCCAGGTGGAGACACTACTCGTGACCCTGGCTGGGCAGGAAGGAAGCCTGAGGGCCATTTCCTGACCAGGATGCCACACCCCCGACCCAAATACAGAGGTTCCCCATAAAAACCCACTGTACACTCACCAGAAAACAGAGCCACACCTGGGCAACACAACAAGACCCCCCCATCCCTGCAACAAAGAAAAGAAAAATTAGCCAGGCATGCTGGTGCGCGCCCCAGGTCCCAGCTGCTCGGGTGACTGAGGGGGGAGGATCGCCTGAGCCAGGGATCACGCCACCGCATGCCAGCCTGGGTGACAGAGCAAGACCCTGTCTCGGAAAATATAAATAAACTAAAAACCAACAGAAACTGGGTGCATGTAGGGTGGAAGAAACGCCGCAGGAGACTAGCGAACGGCACCACAGGGTTTCTATCAGGAAGAACAGCACGTCTCCCAACCAAGTGCTCCCGCCCTCATGAGACCCTGTGCTTGGGAAGCACCAGCGAGGCCACGTGGCTGGCCTCTTCCTGCTTTAAATCAAGTGGAACCAGACGCTGTGATGACACACAGGGACTATGACAAACCCTGGAGGTTCTAACTGAGAAAACAATGACATGTGTGAGTTCCTATGACAACGTCTCAAAACAATGGAAGGAGGGTACCGTTTGCAGATAAGACAACTTCTGAAGTCTATTCAAGTGTTACCTCTTGGGAAAATAGGGAAGACTCATTTTCTCCATAGACAGCGCACACACAGCACTTTGCCACACATAATACAAGGCGGTTTATGGCAGTGGCCGCATATTTTCACGTGTATCACCTTTTGGGCATCTTCTAGGTTTGCTAGAGCCGGCGGCTACTTTTATTCCCCACAAAACACACAGAAATGCATGAGCATTATCTCCTCTCATGGAGCATCTACACTAATAGGAAGAAGAATGTCGTGCTCCAAGTGTACCTGCAAACACGGTTTTCTTCTGAAAACCCAAGTGCATGCAAAGCAAACACGGCATATCACTAAAGCGCACAGGAGAGCAGAGCACCTCTGAGTAGAAAGCATGTAAAGGATAGCTAGTTGGGAACATTATTTTAAAACGTTTCTATGGATATGAGTTATCCCAGGGAGCCCGTTTGGTACCTGCATTCAAAGGCAATTCATTATTCGACATCCAACCTTTAACAGAAGGTTCACAGTAAGATCCCCGGAAACGGCATTCCCCTGGTGACTTTTCAATGCTCAGATTTCAGTATCGATACAGCTTGGTAAGCAGTCAGGAGAGGGGCGGCTCAGAGGCTGAAAGCACACAGGTCAGGGCCCTCCTGTGTCCGACAGCCTCACCTGGGCCTCGCTTTCTGCACTGCCCAGGGCTGCTCATGAGATTGTGCCGAAACGGATCTGTGCACGCCAAACAGCTCTCAGCAGGGGCTCAACAGCCAGAAGCCGTTCCAGCACACCGTCATCCCCCTTCTAACCAGAGAACACCCGATACAGAAACAGGAGAAACAGGTATTAAATGAGTTGGCAAAGCCAAAATCCACCCGGATCTACCACTCCAAAACAAACATACACCACACTGCCCAATATTGATGGGAGCCAAAAACATGGAAGTCCTGAGAGCCCACACTGACCACAGCCAGACACCACTTCTGCAAGAACCAAGCACGCACCTAGAGATCGCCCGTGATGACCCAGGAGAGCAGCCTGGAGCAGAGACAAACGTGAAGGAGAGGCACAGGGGCCAGGGTGCTGGGTGTGCCCGTCTGTGTGACCTCACTGAGATTGCTGACCTCTGGCCCTTGGTGTCCGTCCTGTGGAGGAGGTAGCCCCCAAATCCCTGCCTCCCTTCAGCGCTGACGGAGGCTGCCCTGAAGCCTCCCCAGGGCTGAGACCGCTTCGAAATCCTGTCAACTGCACACCCACATAAGCACACAAATAAACAAAGTGTCAAGTACGCAGACAGGAAAAGAAAAGTATGCCAATCCTCCCCTATCCAACAGGCATTGAAAAAGGAACAGGAAAATTGTGGTAGTCTTGAAACCACCACCAGCTATCACGTCCTGTTGAGATGTTTTAGCCAATCAGGAACATCTCTTTACCAAGCACCTGTGTGTTTAGGAAGTCCGTTGACAGATTCCAAACAACCTCGGAGCCTGCGACCTGACCCCCATTCTACGCGCATCACCTCTCCGGCGGAACAAGCCCTGGACACCATTCAGATGGTGAGGAACAGGAACAAGGGTAGCTTGCCCTCACCACCACCAAACAAGCTCGACCCCGAGGAGCCCGGAGAACAGCGACGTTTGCTTAGACGCTTTCCCACTGACCTTGTCAGAGCGAACGTTCCCATCCCACGCCACCCAGTGTTTGACTCTCCCTGGGATGCCAGCAGCCGCCAACCCTCACAACTCACAAGCTGGAAACAGAGGCCAAGCTGACAGGAGGGAGGCCTCTCTCCATCCCCTACTGAATTCGCTCAGGACACGGAGGTTCCCAAACACACACGGCCCCGGGTATTCCACACCTGGAGAACATTCTAACAACAGACGCTGCAAAGACGTTCCCCTAAAGAGAAACTCAGTTTCTAACTTCCCTTAGGGAAAAATAGGAGGCCCAGAACTTTCCAGAAAATCAAGCCTGGGAGGAAGCCCCTCACCTCTGGCACTTCCTAAACCTGCCTTCCCGCAGGTGCTCAGGGATGTCCCCGCGCCAGCCCCGTCCACCCAGGACGGCAGCAGGGCTCAGGCAGCCAGCACCTGGGCAGCAGGCGAAGCAACCCCAGGGTGAAAACGTCATCCCAGGCACCACTTCCCGGAGCCCCTCAGCAAGAAAAACAGAGGCGGGACCAGAACCGAGGGCTGACTCGAGGCTGGGGAGCCACAGACCCGCACAGCTCAATCATCGGACACGCTCTGCTGTGGACAGAGGAGCCCAGCCCAGGGAGAGGCCAGCACAGAGATCCTCGTGCCGGCTCCACGGGCCAGCGTCCCCCAGGGCTGCAAGTTTGCGATCACAGCTTCAGAATCGGGTTCCAGAATCTTCCGGAATCAAAGACACACCCAACTGTAAAGCTGCCAGGACAGCAGGGCCCAGGAGCAGGCTCAGGGGAGGAGCAGGTAGAAACCCCACACACAGCACACACGTGTGCATGCTTACTCCACACATGCCACCCCTTCACCCGATACTATACACGCAAACGCCTCTATGCACTCCATACACACCCTCAAATACACTCACCAAATGTGATGCGTGTACACACTCCACACACCCTCCAACATACACGACACACGCATGAACACGCTCACTCCACACACACCTGCTAAATACACTCACCACACACGCACAAACGTGACACACGTGCACACTCATTCCAGACCTCACGCCCCTCACCAAGTACACAGGGGCACACATCCCCAAGTCCAGCACCTGCAGACTCCACAAGCTTTGGTTTCCCCCACTGTTTCTCTCATCACATGAGATCCACACACACACGTGTCATTTACTGACATCTAACACCCGGGGAGGCCCTTAGACAGAACTGCAGTCACAAGTCGGCTTCATTCAGGCATTCATCACCAGCCCCCGGAAGCCACCTCTCCTGTCCCCACGGGGAGGGGGGGCCGAGACCGCAGGCGTCGCTGGGCTTACAGATCCCCAGGTTGGCAACCCAGCGAAATCAGGAGGGCTCGGCCACGGCCCTGGAGGGAGACGGGTACTGGCTCAGGTATGCGGCACACGGGTCCTCATTTCCATGCGGCGTCACCTACGACAGCGTCGGGTGAAAGCCAGTGGGGCTTGGCATTCCTGGGATAGACGGTCCTGGAATTACAAGGGAAGCTTTTTCACTTCTCCCCTCTGAACACATGAGGTCCATGGTCCCCGCTCACATCTAACCCTGGGAATCGGAATCGGTGACTCCTTGTCCACCTGAGGACCACCCAAGAGGATCCACACACCTGCTGCAACAGCAGCACTGCACCTGGTCCGCAGGGTAGCAAAGCAAATCCCACCTTTTGACGAAAACTGGATTACCCCGACACTGGCAGCCTGCAGTGTGTATATATCGTCAGGCCCCCACATCTGCGGCGCCACCTGCAAGAGGAACACAAACCCTTAGTCCCGGGTTCTCACGATGGCCTGTGAGGTGGATGCTGGCACCTTCTCTCCTCCCAGTGGAGAGCAGAGAAGGCCAGGGCCAGAGCTGGCGTGTCAGGAGGGTCAGGGTTCAAAAACCCCATCATCCACCTCACACAGCAGCCCTGACCGTTCAAGTGACTTCTATCATCAGCCTGAAAATGGACCACAGTTACCAGTAATTCTGAGTGCTGTTCCTTCTGACGTCAGACATTTCGCTAGAAAGATTTTGCCAAATCTGCTTTCAAAATCCTATGCTATGAAATGTCTAACGAAAATCTGAGCTGTGAAATAAAGCACACATTTCAATGAATCCCAAAATGACTATCCCGAAGGAAGTTGTAACTTGAAGTGAAAAATACCCTCTAAAAGACATCAGCCAGAATTACCTGCCATCATTACTGATCCCATATGATTAATGAATTCTACAGCATCCTCTCAGATATAAACTTAAAACCATGAGCTGAATGCACATGTTAGCACAACCAAAGTTCTGCTTTCATAAGCAGCACAGGCGTCTCTGGAGAGGATTTTAATTGGGACTACAATGCGCACGGTGGTGGTAAGAGGTTTCATGCCGGCTGTTCTCCAAGGTGCAACACAGAAACACCACTAACCTCGAAGACACCTTTGTAACGAGATGATGAGAGACGATGTGGACAGAATACTGGAAATATTTGAAAAGGAGAAACAATGCAAGGAAAGAATCTTATCAGTTACCCTTTAACACCCTTAGAAAAACCCGATTTCTCTTTTGGGATGATTAAAGAAGAAAACGACATTTCTGGATTTTTCTTTTTCTTGTCTTTTTTTACATTTTCCTTTCTGAGACAGGGTCTTGGCTCTGTCACCAAGACTGGAGTACAGTGGAGCAATCACAGCTCACCGTAGCCTTAAGTGTTCTTCCCACCTCGGACTCCAGAGTAGCAGGGACCACAGGCACGCACCACCATACTCAGCTAATTTTTCTGTTGTGAGAGAGATGGGGTGTCTTGCTCTGTTGTCCAGGCTGCTCTTGAACTCCTTGGCCTCACAAAGTGCTGCGATTACATTACAGGCATAAGCCAGCGTGCCCAACCAACCTTTTTCTTAATTCTATAACAATTACGCCGCATTCAGAGGAAGGATAACTATTAGTGAGAAGAGACTTGGCGAAGCAATATGTTGATACGAAAACAAAATGGTAACAATTCCTCCTTGTGACATTTGAGTTTGAAACTGTTAACATACCAAGCAAAAATGATAGCTCAAATCAGGTTTTACAAAGAAGTCCAATAGATGATGATTCCAATTGTATGTTTGTTTCTAGATCTGAGAAAGTCAGTCATAGCCAACTTCTACAGTTTTGTTGCCATAGACCCAAGATTAAATCACAATGTGCGTGCGAACGTGCCCCAGGGTGCGGCAGGGAACCCCACGCCCACCAAGCACGCATATGCAGAAATATTTTGCCCAAATCTATTTTCCAACATAGAATTAAAGAGGTCCCAGATATACTTCTCTCTCTCCCCACCAAGTATGTGAGGTCAAGTTTATCCTAGTATTCGATAAAAAGGCTCATGTGAAAAAGGGAACAGCAACGCTCAGGCGACCCACGCAGGCCCCGGCAGACGCTCTATAGCAGAAGGGACGCGGCACCGGCAGGGCTGTGGGTGCACCTGCACCCTCGCTAACCTCATGGTGCAAGCACCCGAGGCTCTACAGATTCCACTCCCAGAGTTAGTGGGAAACTCCATCCTAGCACCGGGATGCTCTGCGTTGCTAGATGTACCTGCTTTAAGATATGCATGAACTGTCCTTACTCTACACACGAGACTCACTAGGAGATACTTTCAGATTTATCGGAAAAGAGACATTCCAGCAAATGCATTTCTGTAAGATGCTCTACCTCTTTTCACTGGGGGGGGGGTGGGGGAGGGGGAGGGGGAAAAGGTAACTTGCCTCCAAGGGTTGGAGACAAAGCCGTTACTGCAGGACAAGAGTGCTGCGCACCCCGGGAACCGCTGCGCCACGAGGCACGAGGCACGAGGCACGGCCGTGCACCCCGGACGCAGGAGTAGCACACGAGGCTAGCACAGGTTGACGCCAGCCCTCTCCAGAAGCAGGCCTGTCCCTTCCTCCTCCCCCTCAGCCCCCAGCTCCCTCCAGGCCTCAGTGGCTGCTGACAGGGCAGAGGCCACAACTAGAGGAGGCTCTCAACTCCACCAGGGACAGGAGCCCCGGACGCTGGGGACTCCGCTGCTGCCCTCCGCGCCCACCTCCCTCTGCTCCGCCCTATCTCAGGAGCCAGGCGTGGCCACTTTGACCCTCTCCTTCCCTTCTGTGACTCCTACAAAAACCAGTCCAGCGAGTCCAGGCTGCCTCGCACGCCACGGATGCCCGGCACAGGCCACATGTCCTCATCCAAGCTCCTGGGGCAAGAAGGCTCTTGCAGTATTTCGCTTTCTGGTTGAGCATCCCCAGCCTGAAATCCAAAGTCCTCCGAAGAGCATTTCCTGCGAGTGTCATATGAGGGAGAGCTCGGAATGTTTCAGGTTTCAGAGCATTTTGGAGTAGGGACGCTCAGCCTGAATTTGAACGTCTTTTCAAGGAGGCCACACACTGAAGCCCCCGATGTCCGCCCCACACAATCCCAGCACACCCTCTGAAGTCCCCAGCAACAAGATTTTCTTTCTTCAAAAAAAATAAAAAATAAATAAATAAATAAAAAACCCCAAGTCACATAAACTCACACGCAACCACTGAAGGGGGTTGTGGACACCTGCACAGACTGGATGAAATGGAACTGTCACATCTTTACCAGGGTAATTTCAAGTCATTCCTCAAAACACACACCTGTTTTACTGAGCTGCATTTTAAGGTGAACACACACAAATCATTTCGGGGAAACAAATGTCACTTTGGGCCGTGTGTGGTTTCTTGACTCCTGGGAATAACTCAGCGTTCACACCCTCACTTCTGGATAAGGGAGAAGATGCAAAGAAATCTGTTAAAACAAAGACATGGAAACAAGTTTAAGAAGGGTTTGAAAGGTTCCTCCTGTCCCCCTGGAGGGGAGAGGAGGACGCCTGGAAGGCTTACGGGGGACAGGAGCACAGCCTCCTCGGTGTGCCATGGACGTCGCCTCGCTGAGGGGAGAGGACGATGCCTGGAAGGCTCACGGGGGTGGGAGCACAGCCTCCTCAGTGCTTTCTACACTCAGCAGCTTCAGAGATTCCCGTAGAAGCAGAACGCGTGAGAACCGAGTCCGGAACACACCCCAAGGAAAGGGGATGAGGGGTCAACAAAAGCATTCGCTCATTACCAAGGAGCACGGGCATGACGCCGCTTCAAAGAACGTGTGAAAAAGTCACTCACGGGTGTTTCAGAAAATAAGGGTAGCGTGAGATTGCTCGATCAGTTCAAACAGGCTGCCATCCCCCAGGCCATGAAGCCCCTGAGATGAGCCTCTCACAGTGAACAGAAGTCACTCGCACCTCTGCCAGAGAAAGTCCTACAAGCCGACACGTGACCTCACGAAACCTGGCCTACAGCCCGTCGACCACAGTGAGTCTGACACGGTACATCCCTCCAGATGGTTAAGGACCCCAGCCTTCTCGGCACCAGGGATGGGTATCGCGGAAGACAATTTTTCTGAGGGGTGGTTTTGAAATGCAACTGTTCCACCTCAGGTCAGGCATTGGATCCTCATAAGGAGCACCTCCGAGATCCCTTCACATGCCGTTTACAATAGGGTCCCAGCGCCTAGGAGAATCTAAATGCTGCCGCTGATCCAAGAGGAGGCAGAGCTCAGGCGGTCATGCTCACTTCGCCCGCCACTCACCTCCGGCTATGACCCCGGTCCCTAACAGACCATGGACCAGCACGTGCCAGTCTGCAGTCCAGGACTAAGCCCTACTGGCCAGCACACACACACCAGCCCAGGTGGAGACACTACTCGTGACCCTGGCTGGGCAGGAAGGAAGCCTGAGGGCCATTTCCTGACCAGGATGCCACACCCCCGACCCAAATACAGAGGTTCCCCATAAAAACCCACTGTACACTCACCAGAAAACAGAGCCACACCTGGGCAACACAACAAGACCCCCCCATCCCTGCAACAAAGAAAAGAAAAATTAGCCAGGCATGCTGGTGCGCGCCCCAGGTCCCAGCTGCTCGGGTGACTGAGGGGGGAGGATCGCCTGAGCCAGGGATCACGCCACCGCATGCCAGCCTGGGTGACAGAGCAAGACCCTGTCTCGGAAAATATAAATAAACTAAAAACCAACAGAAACTGGGTGCATGTAGGGTGGAAGAAACGCCGCAGGAGACTAGCGAACGGCACCACAGGGTTTCTATCAGGAAGAACAGCACGTCTCCCAACCAAGTGCTCCCGCCCTCATGAGACCCTGTGCTTGGGAAGCACCAGCGAGGCCACGTGGCTGGCCTCTTCCTGCTTTAAATCAAGTGGAACCAGACGCTGTGATGACACACAGGGACTATGACAAACCCTGGAGGTTCTAACTGAGAAAACAATGACATGTGTGAGTTCCTATGACAACGTCTCAAAACAATGGAAGGAGGGTACCGTTTGCAGATAAGACAACTTCTGAAGTCTATTCAAGTGTTACCTCTTGGGAAAATAGGGAAGACTCATTTTCTCCATAGACAGCGCACACACAGCACTTTGCCACACATAATACAAGGCGGTTTATGGCAGTGGCCGCATATTTTCACGTGTATCACCTTTTGGGCATCTTCTAGGTTTGCTAGAGCCGGCGGCTACTTTTATTCCCCACAAAACACACAGAAATGCATGAGCATTATCTCCTCTCATGGAGCATCTACACTAATAGGAAGAAGAATGTCGTGCTCCAAGTGTACCTGCAAACACGGTTTTCTTCTGAAAACCCAAGTGCATGCAAAGCAAACACGGCATATCACTAAAGCGCACAGGAGAGCAGAGCACCTCTGAGTAGAAAGCATGTAAAGGATAGCTAGTTGGGAACATTATTTTAAAACGTTTCTATGGATATGAGTTATCCCAGGGAGCCCGTTTGGTACCTGCATTCAAAGGCAATTCATTATTCGACATCCAACCTTTAACAGAAGGTTCACAGTAAGATCCCCGGAAACGGCATTCCCCTGGTGACTTTTCAATGCTCAGATTTCAGTATCGATACAGCTTGGTAAGCAGTCAGGAGAGGGGCGGCTCAGAGGCTGAAAGCACACAGGTCAGGGCCCTCCTGTGTCCGACAGCCTCACCTGGGCCTCGCTTTCTGCACTGCCCAGGGCTGCTCATGAGATTGTGCCGAAACGGATCTGTGCACGCCAAACAGCTCTCAGCAGGGGCTCAACAGCCAGAAGCCGTTCCAGCACACCGTCATCCCCCTTCTAACCAGAGAACACCCGATACAGAAACAGGAGAAACAGGTATTAAATGAGTTGGCAAAGCCAAAATCCACCCGGATCTACCACTCCAAAACAAACATACACCACACTGCCCAATATTGATGGGAGCCAAAAACATGGAAGTCCTGAGAGCCCACACTGACCACAGCCAGACACCACTTCTGCAAGAACCAAGCACGCACCTAGAGATCGCCCGTGATGACCCAGGAGAGCAGCCTGGAGCAGAGACAAACGTGAAGGAGAGGCACAGGGGCCAGGGTGCTGGGTGTGCCCGTCTGTGTGACCTCACTGAGATTGCTGACCTCTGGCCCTTGGTGTCCGTCCTGTGGAGGAGGTAGCCCCCAAATCCCTGCCTCCCTTCAGCGCTGACGGAGGCTGCCCTGAAGCCTCCCCAGGGCTGAGACCGCTTCGAAATCCTGTCAACTGCACACCCACATAAGCACACAAATAAACAAAGTGTCAAGTACGCAGACAGGAAAAGAAAAGTATGCCAATCCTCCCCTATCCAACAGGCATTGAAAAAGGAACAGGAAAATTGTGGTAGTCTTGAAACCACCACCAGCTATCACGTCCTGTTGAGATGTTTTAGCCAATCAGGAACATCTCTTTACCAAGCACCTGTGTGTTTAGGAAGTCCGTTGACAGATTCCAAACAACCTCGGAGCCTGCGACCTGACCCCCATTCTACGCGCATCACCTCTCCGGCGGAACAAGCCCTGGACACCATTCAGATGGTGAGGAACAGGAACAAGGGTAGCTTGCCCTCACCACCACCAAACAAGCTCGACCCCGAGGAGCCCGGAGAACAGCGACGTTTGCTTAGACGCTTTCCCACTGACCTTGTCAGAGCGAACGTTCCCATCCCACGCCACCCAGTGTTTGACTCTCCCTGGGATGCCAGCAGCCGCCAACCCTCACAACTCACAAGCTGGAAACAGAGGCCAAGCTGACAGGAGGGAGGCCTCTCTCCATCCCCTACTGAATTCGCTCAGGACACGGAGGTTCCCAAACACACACGGCCCCGGGTATTCCACACCTGGAGAACATTCTAACAACAGACGCTGCAAAGACGTTCCCCTAAAGAGAAACTCAGTTTCTAACTTCCCTTAGGGAAAAATAGGAGGCCCAGAACTTTCCAGAAAATCAAGCCTGGGAGGAAGCCCCTCACCTCTGGCACTTCCTAAACCTGCCTTCCCGCAGGTGCTCAGGGATGTCCCCGCGCCAGCCCCGTCCACCCAGGACGGCAGCAGGGCTCAGGCAGCCAGCACCTGGGCAGCAGGCGAAGCAACCCCAGGGTGAAAACGTCATCCCAGGCACCACTTCCCGGAGCCCCTCAGCAAGAAAAACAGAGGCGGGACCAGAACCGAGGGCTGACTCGAGGCTGGGGAGCCACAGACCCGCACAGCTCAATCATCGGACACGCTCTGCTGTGGACAGAGGAGCCCAGCCCAGGGAGAGGCCAGCACAGAGATCCTCGTGCCGGCTCCACGGGCCAGCGTCCCCCAGGGCTGCAAGTTTGCGATCACAGCTTCAGAATCGGGTTCCAGAATCTTCCGGAATCAAAGACACACCCAACTGTAAAGCTGCCAGGACAGCAGGGCCCAGGAGCAGGCTCAGGGGAGGAGCAGGTAGAAACCCCACACACAGCACACACGTGTGCATGCTTACTCCACACATGCCACCCCTTCACCCGATACTATACACGCAAACGCCTCTATGCACTCCATACACACCCTCAAATACACTCACCAAATGTGATGCGTGTACACACTCCACACACCCTCCAACATACACGACACACGCATGAACACGCTCACTCCACACACACCTGCTAAATACACTCACCACACACGCACAAACGTGACACACGTGCACACTCATTCCAGACCTCACGCCCCTCACCAAGTACACAGGGGCACACATCCCCAAGTCCAGCACCTGCAGACTCCACAAGCTTTGGTTTCCCCCACTGTTTCTCTCATCACATGAGATCCACACACACACGTGTCATTTACTGACATCTAACACCCGGGGAGGCCCTTAGACAGAACTGCAGTCACAAGTCGGCTTCATTCAGGCATTCATCACCAGCCCCCGGAAGCCACCTCTCCTGTCCCCACGGGGAGGGGGGGGCCGAGACCGCAGGCGTCGCTGGGCTTACAGATCCCCAGGCTGGCAACCCAGCGAAATCAGGAGGGCTCGGCCACGGCCCTGGAGGGAGACGGGTACTGGCTCAGGTATGCGGCACACGGGTCCTCATTTCCATGCGGCGTCACCTACGACAGCGTCGGGTGAAAGCCAGTGGGGCTTGGCATTCCTGGGATAGACGGTCCTGGAATTACAAGGGAAGCTTTTTCACTTCTCCCCTCTGAACACATGAGGTCCATGGTCCCCGCTCACATCTAACCCTGGGAATCGGAATCGGTGACTCCTTGTCCACCTGAGGACCACCCAAGAGGATCCACACACCTGCTGCAACAGCAGCACTGCACCTGGTCCGCAGGGTAGCAAAGCAAATCCCACCTTTTGACGAAAACTGGATTACCCCGACACTGGCAGCCTGCAGTGTGTATATATCGTCAGGCCCCCACATCTGCGGCGCCACCTGCAAGAGGAACACAAACCCTTAGTCCCGGGTTCTCACGATGGCCTGTGAGGTGGATGCTGGCACCTTCTCTCCTCCCAGTGGAGAGGAGAGAAGGCCAGGGCCAGAGCTGGCGTGTCAGGAGGGTCAGGGTTCAAAAACCCCATCATCCACCTCACACAGCAGCCCTGACCGTTCAAGTGACTTCTATCATCAGCCTGAAAATGGACCACAGTTACCAGTAATTCTGAGTGCTGTTCCTTCTGACGTCAGACATTTCGCTAGAAAGATTTTGCCAAATCTGCTTTCAAAATCCTATGCTATGAAATGTCTAACGAAAATCTGAGCTGTGAAATAAAGCACACATTTCAATGAATCCCAAAATGACTATCCCGAAGGAAGTTGTAACTTGAAGTGAAAAATACCCTCTAAAAGACATCAGCCAGAATTACCTGCCATCATTACTGATCCCATATGATTAATGAATTCTACAGCATCCTCTCAGATATAAACTTAAAACCATGAGCTGAATGCACATGTTAGCACAACCAAAGTTCTGCTTTCATAAGCAGCACAGGCGTCTCTGGAGAGGATTTTAATTGGGACTACAATGCGCACGGTGGTGGTAAGAGGTTTCATGCCGGCTGTTCTCCAAGGTGCAACACAGAAACACCACTAACCTCGAAGACACCTTTGTAACGAGATGATGAGAGACGATGTGGACAGAATACTGGAAATATTTGAAAAGGAGAAACAATGCAAGGAAAGAATCTTATCAGTTACCCTTTAACACCCTTAGAAAAACCCGATTTCTCTTTTGGGGTGATTAAAGAAGAAAACGACATTTCTGGATTTTTCTTTTTCTTGTCTTTTTTTTACATTTTCCTTTCTGAGACAGGGTCTTGGCTCTGTCACCAAGACTGGAGTACAGTGGAGCAATCACAGCTCACCGTAGCCTTAAGTGTTCTTCCCACCTCGGACTCCAGAGTAGCAGGGACCACAGGCACGCACCACCATACTCAGCTAATTTTTCTGTTGTGAGAGAGATGGGGTGTCTTGCTCTGTTGTCCAGGCTGCTCTTGAACTCCTTGGCCTCACAAAGTGCTGCGATTACATTACAGGCATAAGCCAGCGTGCCCAACCAACCTTTTTCTTAATTCTATAACAATTACGCCGCATTCAGAGGAAGGATAACTATTAGTGAGAAGAGACTTGGCGAAGCAATATGTTGATACGAAAACAAAATGGTAACAATTCCTCCTTGTGACATTTGAGTTTGAAACTGTTAACATACCAAGCAAAAATGATAGCTCAAATCAGGTTTTACAAAGAAGTCCAATAGATGATGATTCCAATTGTATGTTTGTTTCTAGATCTGAGAAAGTCAGTCATAGCCAACTTCTACAGTTTTGTTGCCATAGACCCAAGATTAAATCACAATGTGCGTGCGAACGTGCCCCAGGGTGCGGCAGGGAACCCCACGCCCACCAAGCACGCATATGCAGAAATATTTTGCCCAAATCTATTTTCCAACATAGAATTAAAGAGGTCCCAGATATACTTCTCTCTCTCCCCACCAAGTATGTGAGGTCAAGTTTATCCTAGTATTCGATAAAAAGGCTCATGTGAAAAAGGGAACAGCAACGCTCAGGCGACCCACGCAGGCCCCGGCAGACGCTCTATAGCAGAAGGGACGCGGCACCGGCAGGGCTGTGGGTGCACCTGCACCCTCGCTAACCTCATGGTGCAAGCACCCGAGGCTCTACAGATTCCACTCCCAGAGTTAGTGGGAAACTCCATCCTAGCACCGGGATGCTCTGCGTTGCTAGATGTACCTGCTTTAAGATATGCATGAACTGTCCTTACTCTACACACGAGACTCACTAGGAGATACTTTCAGATTTATCGGAAAAGAGACATTCCAGCAAATGCATTTCTGTAAGATGCTCTACCTCTTTTCACTGGGGGGGGGGGGGGTTGGGGGAGGGGGGAGGGGGAAAAGGTAACTTGCCTCCAAGGGTTGGAGACAAAGCCGTTACTGCAGGACAAGAGTGCTGCGCACCCCGGGAACCGCTGCGCCACGAGGCACGAGGCACGAGGCACGGCCGTGCACCCCGGACGCAGGAGTAGCACACGAGGCTAGCACAGGTTGACGCCAGCCCTCTCCAGAAGCAGGCCTGTCCCTTCCTCCTCCCCCTCAGCCCCCAGCTCCCTCCAGGCCTCAGTGGCTGCTGACAGGGCAGAGGCCACAACTAGAGGAGGCTCTCAACTCCACCAGGGACAGGAGCCCCGGACGCTGGGGACTCCGCTGCTGCCCTCCGCGCCCACCTCCCTCTGCTCCGCCCTATCTCAGGAGCCAGGCGTGGCCACTTTGACCCTCTCCTTCCCTTCTGTGACTCCTACAAAAACCAGTCCAGCGAGTCCAGGCTGCCTCGCACGCCACGGATGCCCGGCACAGGCCACATGTCCTCATCCAAGCTCCTGGGGCAAGAAGGCTCTTGCAGTATTTCGCTTTCTGGTTGAGCATCCCCAGCCTGAAATCCAAAGTGCTCCGAAGAGCATTTCCTGCGAGTGTCATATGAGGGAGAGCTCGGAATGTTTCAGGTTTCAGAGCATTTTGGAGTAGGGACGCTCAGCCTGAATTTGAACGTCTTTTCAAGGAGGCCACATACTGAAGCCCCCGATGTCCGCCCCACACAATCCCAGCACACCCTCTGAAGTCCCCAGCAACAAGATTTTCTTTCTTCAAAAAAAATAAAAAATAAATAAATAAATAAAAAACCCCAAGTCACATAAACTCACACGCAACCACTGAAGGGGGTTGTGGACACCTGCACAGACTGGATGAAATGGAACTGTCACATCTTTACCAGGGTAATTTCAAGTCATTCCTCAAAACACACACCTGTTTTACTGAGCTGCATTTTAAGGTGAACACACACAAATCATTTCGGGGAAACAAATGTCACTTTGGGCCGTGTGTGGTTTCTTGACTCCTGGGAATAACTCAGCGTTCACACCCTCACTTCTGGATAAGGGAGAAGATGCAAAGAAATCTGTTAAAACAAAGACATGGAAACAAGTTTAAGAAGGGTTTGAAAGGTTCCTCCTGTCCCCCTGGAGGGGAGAGGAGGACGCCTGGAAGGCTTACGGGGGACAGGAGCACAGCCTCCTCGGTGTGCCATGGACGTCGCCTCGCTGAGGGGAGAGGACGATGCCTGGAAGGCTCACGGGGGTGGGAGCACAGCCTCCTCAGTGCTTTCTACACTCAGCAGCTTCAGAGATTCCCGTAGAAGCAGAACGCGTGAGAACCGAGTCCGGAACACACCCCAAGGAAAGGGGATGAGGGGTCAACAAAAGCATTCGCTCATTACCAAGGAGCACGGGCATGACGCCGCTTCAAAGAACGTGTGAAAAAGTCACTCACGGGTGTTTCAGAAAATAAGGGTAGCGTGAGATTGCTCGATCAGTTCAAACAGGCTGCCATCCCCCAGGCCATGAAGCCCCTGAGATGAGCCTCTCACAGTGAACAGAAGTCACTCGCACCTCTGCCAGAGAAAGTCCTACAAGCCGACACGTGACCTCACGAAACCTGGCCTACAGCCCGTCGACCACAGTGAGTCTGACACGGTACATCCCTCCAGATGGTTAAGGACCCCAGCCTTCTCGGCACCAGGGATGGGTATCGCGGAAGACAATTTTTCTGAGGGGTGGTTTTGAAATGCAACTGTTCCACCTCAGGTCAGGCATTGGATCCTCATAAGGAGCACCTCCGAGATCCCTTCACATGCCGTTTACAATAGGGTCCCAGCGCCTAGGAGAATCTAAATGCTGCCGCTGATCCAAGAGGAGGCAGAGCTCAGGCGGTCATGCTCACTTCGCCCGCCACTCACCTCCGGCTATGACCCCGGTCCCTAACAGACCATGGACCAGCACGTGCCAGTCTGCAGTCCAGGACTAAGCCCTACTGGCCAGCACACACACACCAGCCCAGGTGGAGACACTACTCGTGACCCTGGCTGGGCAGGAAGGAAGCCTGAGGGCCATTTCCTGACCAGGATGCCACACCCCCGACCCAAATACAGAGGTTCCCCATAAAAACCCACTGTACACTCACCAGAAAACAGAGCCACACCTGGGCAACACAACAAGACCCCCCCATCCCTGCAACAAAGAAAAGAAAAATTAGCCAGGCATGCTGGTGCGCGCCCCAGGTCCCAGCTGCTCGGGTGACTGAGGGGGGAGGATCGCCTGAGCCAGGGATCACGCCACCGCATGCCAGCCTGGGTGACAGAGCAAGACCCTGTCTCGGAAAATATAAATAAACTAAAAACCAACAGAAACTGGGTGCATGTAGGGTGGAAGAAACGCCGCAGGAGACTAGCGAACGGCACCACAGGGTTTCTATCAGGAAGAACAGCACGTCTCCCAACCAAGTGCTCCCGCCCTCATGAGACCCTGTGCTTGGGAAGCACCAGCGAGGCCACGTGGCTGGCCTCTTCCTGCTTTAAATCAAGTGGAACCAGACGCTGTGATGACACACAGGGACTATGACAAACCCTGGAGGTTCTAACTGAGAAAACAATGACATGTGTGAGTTCCTATGACAACGTCTCAAAACAATGGAAGGAGGGTACCGTTTGCAGATAAGACAACTTCTGAAGTCTATTCAAGTGTTACCTCTTGGGAAAATAGGGAAGACTCATTTTCTCCATAGACAGCGCACACACAGCACTTTGCCACACATAATACAAGGCGGTTTATGGCAGTGGCCGCATATTTTCACGTGTATCACCTTTTGGGCATCTTCTAGGTTTGCTAGAGCCGGCGGCTACTTTTATTCCCCACAAAACACACAGAAATGCATGAGCATTATCTCCTCTCATGGAGCATCTACACTAATAGGAAGAAGAATGTCGTGCTCCAAGTGTACCTGCAAACACGGTTTTCTTCTGAAAACCCAAGTGCATGCAAAGCAAACACGGCATATCACTAAAGCGCACAGGAGAGCAGAGCACCTCTGAGTAGAAAGCATGTAAAGGATAGCTAGTTGGGAACATTATTTTAAAACGTTTCTATGGATATGAGTTATCCCAGGGAGCCCGTTTGGTACCTGCATTCAAAGGCAATTCATTATTCGACATCCAACCTTTAACAGAAGGTTCACAGTAAGATCCCCGGAAACGGCATTCCCCTGGTGACTTTTCAATGCTCAGATTTCAGTATCGATACAGCTTGGTAAGCAGTCAGGAGAGGGGCGGCTCAGAGGCTGAAAGCACACAGGTCAGGGCCCTCCTGTGTCCGACAGCCTCACCTGGGCCTCGCTTTCTGCACTGCCCAGGGCTGCTCATGAGATTGTGCCGAAACGGATCTGTGCACGCCAAACAGCTCTCAGCAGGGGCTCAACAGCCAGAAGCCGTTCCAGCACACCGTCATCCCCCTTCTAACCAGAGAACACCCGATACAGAAACAGGAGAAACAGGTATTAAATGAGTTGGCAAAGCCAAAATCCACCCGGATCTACCACTCCAAAACAAACATACACCACACTGCCCAATATTGATGGGAGCCAAAAACATGGAAGTCCTGAGAGCCCACACTGACCACAGCCAGACACCACTTCTGCAAGAACCAAGCACGCGCCTAGAGATCGCCCGTGATGACCCAGGAGAGCAGCCTGGAGCAGAGACAAACGTGAAGGAGAGGCACAGGGGCCAGGGTGCTGGGTGTGCCCGTCTGTGTGACCTCACTGAGATTGCTGACCTCTGGCCCTTGGTGTCCGTCCTGTGGAGGAGGTAGCCCCCAAATCCCTGCCTCCCTTCAGCGCTGACGGAGGCTGCCCTGAAGCCTCCCCAGGGCTGAGACCGCTTCGAAATCCTGTCAACTGCACACCCACATAAGCACACAAATAAACAAAGTGTCAAGTACGCAGACAGGAAAAGAAAAGTATGCCAATCCTCCCCTATCCAACAGGCATTGAAAAAGGAACAGGAAAATTGTGGTAGTCTTGAAACCACCACCAGCTATCACGTCCTGTTGAGATGTTTTAGCCAATCAGGAACATCTCTTTACCAAGCACCTGTGTGTTTAGGAAGTCCGTTGACAGATTCCAAACAACCTCGGAGCCTGCGACCTGACCCCCATTCTACGCGCATCACCTCTCCGGCGGAACAAGCCCTGGACACCATTCAGATGGTGAGGAACAGGAACAAGGGTAGCTTGCCCTCACCACCACCAAACAAGCTCGACCCCGAGGAGCCCGGAGAACAGCGACGTTTGCTTAGACGCTTTCCCACTGACCTTGTCAGAGCGAACGTTCCCATCCCACGCCACCCAGTGTTTGACTCTCCCTGGGATGCCAGCAGCCGCCAACCCTCACAACTCACAAGCTGGAAACAGAGGCCAAGCTGACAGGAGGGAGGCCTCTCTCCATCCCCTACTGAATTCGCTCAGGACACGGAGGTTCCCAAACACACACGGCCCCGGGTATTCCACACCTGGAGAACATTCTAACAACAGACGCTGCAAAGACGTTCCCCTAAAGAGAAACTCAGTTTCTAACTTCCCTTAGGGAAAAATAGGAGGCCCAGAACTTTCCAGAAAATCAAGCCTGGGAGGAAGCCCCTCACCTCTGGCACTTCCTAAACCTGCCTTCCCGCAGGTGCTCAGGGATGTCCCCGCGCCAGCCCCGTCCACCCAGGACGGCAGCAGGGCTCAGGCAGCCAGCACCTGGGCAGCAGGCGAAGCAACCCCAGGGTGAAAACGTCATCCCAGGCACCACTTCCCGGAGCCCCTCAGCAAGAAAAACAGAGGCGGGACCAGAACCGAGGGCTGACTCGAGGCTGGGGAGCCACAGACCCGCACAGCTCAATCATCGGACACGCTCTGCTGTGGACAGAGGAGCCCAGCCCAGGGAGAGGCCAGCACAGAGATCCTCGTGCCGGCTCCACGGGCCAGCGTCCCCCAGGGCTGCAAGTTTGCGATCACAGCTTCAGAATCGGGTTCCAGAATCTTCCGGAATCAAAGACACACCCAACTGTAAAGCTGCCAGGACAGCAGGGCCCAGGAGCAGGCTCAGGGGAGGAGCAGGTAGAAACCCCACACACAGCACACACGTGTGCATGCTTACTCCACACATGCCACCCCTTCACCCGATACTATACACGCAAACGCCTCTATGCACTCCATACACACCCTCAAATACACTCACCAAATGTGATGCGTGTACACACTCCACACACCCTCCAACATACACGACACACGCATGAACACGCTCACTCCACACACACCTGCTAAATACACTCACCACACACGCACAAACGTGACACACGTGCACACTCATTCCAGACCTCACGCCCCTCACCAAGTACACAGGGGCACACATCCCCAAGTCCAGCACCTGCAGACTCCACAAGCTTTGGTTTCCCCCACTGTTTCTCTCATCACATGAGATCCACACACACACGTGTCATTTACTGACATCTAACACCCGGGGAGGCCCTTAGACAGAACTGCAGTCACAAGTCGGCTTCATTCAGGCATTCATCACCAGCCCCCGGAAGCCACCTCTCCTGTCCCCACGGGGAGGGGGGGCCGAGACCGCAGGCGTCGCTGGGCTTACAGATCCCCAGGTTGGCAACCCAGCGAAATCAGGAGGGCTCGGCCACGGCCCTGGAGGGAGACGGGTACTGGCTCAGGTATGCGGCACACGGGTCCTCATTTCCATGCGGCGTCACCTACGACAGCGTCGGGTGAAAGCCAGTGGGGCTTGGCATTCCTGGGATAGACGGTCCTGGAATTACAAGGGAAGCTTTTTCACTTCTCCCCTCTGAACACATGAGGTCCATGGTCCCCGCTCACATCTAACCCTGGGAATCGGAATCGGTGACTCCTTGTCCACCTGAGGACCACCCAAGAGGATCCACACACCTGCTGCAACAGCAGCACTGCACCTGGTCCGCAGGGTAGCAAAGCAAATCCCACCTTTTGACGAAAACTGGATTACCCCGACACTGGCAGCCTGCAGTGTGTATATATCGTCAGGCCCCCACATCTGCGGCGCCACCTGCAAGAGGAACACAAACCCTTAGTCCCGGGTTCTCACGATGGCCTGTGAGGTGGATGCTGGCACCTTCTCTCCTCCCAGTGGAGAGCAGAGAAGGCCAGGGCCAGAGCTGGCGTGTCAGGAGGGTCAGGGTTCAAAAACCCCATCATCCACCTCACACAGCAGCCCTGACCGTTCAAGTGACTTCTATCATCAGCCTGAAAATGGACCACAGTTACCAGTAATTCTGAGTGCTGTTCCTTCTGACGTCAGACATTTCGCTAGAAAGATTTTGCCAAATCTGCTTTCAAAATCCTATGCTATGAAATGTCTAACGAAAATCTGAGCTGTGAAATAAAGCACACATTTCAATGAATCCCAAAATGACTATCCCGAAGGAAGTTGTAACTTGAAGTGAAAAATACCCTCTAAAAGACATCAGCCAGAATTACCTGCCATCATTACTGATCCCATATGATTAATGAATTCTACAGCATCCTCTCAGATATAAACTTAAAACCATGAGCTGAATGCACATGTTAGCACAACCAAAGTTCTGCTTTCATAAGCAGCACAGGCGTCTCTGGAGAGGATTTTAATTGGGACTACAATGCGCACGGTGGTGGTAAGAGGTTTCATGCCGGCTGTTCTCCAAGGTGCAACACAGAAACACCACTAACCTCGAAGACACCTTTGTAACGAGATGATGAGAGACGATGTGGACAGAATACTGGAAATATTTGAAAAGGAGAAACAATGCAAGGAAAGAATCTTATCAGTTACCCTTTAACACCCTTAGAAAAACCCGATTTCTCTTTTGGGATGATTAAAGAAGAAAACGACATTTCTGGATTTTTCTTTTTCTTGTCTTTTTTTACATTTTCCTTTCTGAGACAGGGTCTTGGCTCTGTCACCAAGACTGGAGTACAGTGGAGCAATCACAGCTCACCGTAGCCTTAAGTGTTCTTCCCACCTCGGACTCCAGAGTAGCAGGGACCACAGGCACGCACCACCATACTCAGCTAATTTTTCTGTTGTGAGAGAGATGGGGTGTCTTGCTCTGTTGTCCAGGCTGCTCTTGAACTCCTTGGCCTCACAAAGTGCTGCGATTACATTACAGGCATAAGCCAGCGTGCCCAACCAACCTTTTTCTTAATTCTATAACAATTACGCCGCATTCAGAGGAAGGATAACTATTAGTGAGAAGAGACTTGGCGAAGCAATATGTTGATACGAAAACAAAATGGTAACAATTCCTCCTTGTGACATTTGAGTTTGAAACTGTTAACATACCAAGCAAAAATGATAGCTCAAATCAGGTTTTACAAAGAAGTCCAATAGATGATGATTCCAATTGTATGTTTGTTTCTAGATCTGAGAAAGTCAGTCATAGCCAACTTCTACAGTTTTGTTGCCATAGACCCAAGATTAAATCACAATGTGCGTGCGAACGTGCCCCAGGGTGCGGCAGGGAACCCCACGCCCACCAAGCACGCATATGCAGAAATATTTTGCCCAAATCTATTTTCCAACATAGAATTAAAGAGGTCCCAGATATACTTCTCTCTCTCCCCACCAAGTATGTGAGGTCAAGTTTATCCTAGTATTCGATAAAAAGGCTCATGTGAAAAAGGGAACAGCAACGCTCAGGCGACCCACGCAGGCCCCGGCAGACGCTCTATAGCAGAAGGGACGCGGCACCGGCAGGGCTGTGGGTGCACCTGCACCCTCGCTAACCTCATGGTGCAAGCACCCGAGGCTCTACAGATTCCACTCCCAGAGTTAGTGGGAAACTCCATCCTAGCACCGGGATGCTCTGCGTTGCTAGATGTACCTGCTTTAAGATATGCATGAACTGTCCTTACTCTACACACGAGACTCACTAGGAGATACTTTCAGATTTATCGGAAAAGAGACATTCCAGCAAATGCATTTCTGTAAGATGCTCTACCTCTTTTCACTGGGGGGGGGGTGGGGGAGGGGGAGGGGGAAAAGGTAACTTGCCTCCAAGGGTTGGAGACAAAGCCGTTACTGCAGGACAAGAGTGCTGCGCACCCCGGGAACCGCTGCGCCACGAGGCACGAGGCACGAGGCACGGCCGTGCACCCCGGACGCAGGAGTAGCACACGAGGCTAGCACAGGTTGACGCCAGCCCTCTCCAGAAGCAGGCCTGTCCCTTCCTCCTCCCCCTCAGCCCCCAGCTCCCTCCAGGCCTCAGTGGCTGCTGACAGGGCAGAGGCCACAACTAGAGGAGGCTCTCAACTCCACCAGGGACAGGAGCCCCGGACGCTGGGGACTCCGCTGCTGCCCTCCGCGCCCACCTCCCTCTGCTCCGCCCTATCTCAGGAGCCAGGCGTGGCCACTTTGACCCTCTCCTTCCCTTCTGTGACTCCTACAAAAACCAGTCCAGCGAGTCCAGGCTGCCTCGCACGCCACGGATGCCCGGCACAGGCCACATGTCCTCATCCAAGCTCCTGGGGCAAGAAGGCTCTTGCAGTATTTCGCTTTCTGGTTGAGCATCCCCAGCCTGAAATCCAAAGTCCTCCGAAGAGCATTTCCTGCGAGTGTCATATGAGGGAGAGCTCGGAATGTTTCAGGTTTCAGAGCATTTTGGAGTAGGGACGCTCAGCCTGAATTTGAACGTCTTTTCAAGGAGGCCACACACTGAAGCCCCCGATGTCCGCCCCACACAATCCCAGCACACCCTCTGAAGTCCCCAGCAACAAGATTTTCTTTCTTCAAAAAAAATAAAAAATAAATAAATAAATAAAAAACCCCAAGTCACATAAACTCACACGCAACCACTGAAGGGGGTTGTGGACACCTGCACAGACTGGATGAAATGGAACTGTCACATCTTTACCAGGGTAATTTCAAGTCATTCCTCAAAACACACACCTGTTTTACTGAGCTGCATTTTAAGGTGAACACACACAAATCATTTCGGGGAAACAAATGTCACTTTGGGCCGTGTGTGGTTTCTTGACTCCTGGGAATAACTCAGCGTTCACACCCTCACTTCTGGATAAGGGAGAAGATGCAAAGAAATCTGTTAAAACAAAGACATGGAAACAAGTTTAAGAAGGGTTTGAAAGGTTCCTCCTGTCCCCCTGGAGGGGAGAGGAGGACGCCTGGAAGGCTTACGGGGGACAGGAGCACAGCCTCCTCGGTGTGCCATGGACGTCGCCTCGCTGAGGGGAGAGGACGATGCCTGGAAGGCTCACGGGGGTGGGAGCACAGCCTCCTCAGTGCTTTCTACACTCAGCAGCTTCAGAGATTCCCGTAGAAGCAGAACGCGTGAGAACCGAGTCCGGAACACACCCCAAGGAAAGGGGATGAGGGGTCAACAAAAGCATTCGCTCATTACCAAGGAGCACGGGCATGACGCCGCTTCAAAGAACGTGTGAAAAAGTCACTCACGGGTGTTTCAGAAAATAAGGGTAGCGTGAGATTGCTCGATCAGTTCAAACAGGCTGCCATCCCCCAGGCCATGAAGCCCCTGAGATGAGCCTCTCACAGTGAACAGAAGTCACTCGCACCTCTGCCAGAGAAAGTCCTACAAGCCGACACGTGACCTCACGAAACCTGGCCTACAGCCCGTCGACCACAGTGAGTCTGACACGGTACATCCCTCCAGATGGTTAAGGACCCCAGCCTTCTCGGCACCAGGGATGGGTATCGCGGAAGACAATTTTTCTGAGGGGTGGTTTTGAAATGCAACTGTTCCACCTCAGGTCAGGCATTGGATCCTCATAAGGAGCACCTCCGAGATCCCTTCACATGCCGTTTACAATAGGGTCCCAGCGCCTAGGAGAATCTAAATGCTGCCGCTGATCCAAGAGGAGGCAGAGCTCAGGCGGTCATGCTCACTTCGCCCGCCACTCACCTCCGGCTATGACCCCGGTCCCTAACAGACCATGGACCAGCACGTGCCAGTCTGCAGTCCAGGACTAAGCCCTACTGGCCAGCACACACACACCAGCCCAGGTGGAGACACTACTCGTGACCCTGGCTGGGCAGGAAGGAAGCCTGAGGGCCATTTCCTGACCAGGATGCCACACCCCCGACCCAAATACAGAGGTTCCCCATAAAAACCCACTGTACACTCACCAGAAAACAGAGCCACACCTGGGCAACACAACAAGACCCCCCCATCCCTGCAACAAAGAAAAGAAAAATTAGCCAGGCATGCTGGTGCGCGCCCCAGGTCCCAGCTGCTCGGGTGACTGAGGGGGGAGGATCGCCTGAGCCAGGGATCACGCCACCGCATGCCAGCCTGGGTGACAGAGCAAGACCCTGTCTCGGAAAATATAAATAAACTAAAAACCAACAGAAACTGGGTGCATGTAGGGTGGAAGAAACGCCGCAGGAGACTAGCGAACGGCACCACAGGGTTTCTATCAGGAAGAACAGCACGTCTCCCAACCAAGTGCTCCCGCCCTCATGAGACCCTGTGCTTGGGAAGCACCAGCGAGGCCACGTGGCTGGCCTCTTCCTGCTTTAAATCAAGTGGAACCAGACGCTGTGATGACACACAGGGACTATGACAAACCCTGGAGGTTCTAACTGAGAAAACAATGACATGTGTGAGTTCCTATGACAACGTCTCAAAACAATGGAAGGAGGGTACCGTTTGCAGATAAGACAACTTCTGAAGTCTATTCAAGTGTTACCTCTTGGGAAAATAGGGAAGACTCATTTTCTCCATAGACAGCGCACACACAGCACTTTGCCACACATAATACAAGGCGGTTTATGGCAGTGGCCGCATATTTTCACGTGTATCACCTTTTGGGCATCTTCTAGGTTTGCTAGAGCCGGCGGCTACTTTTATTCCCCACAAAACACACAGAAATGCATGAGCATTATCTCCTCTCATGGAGCATCTACACTAATAGGAAGAAGAATGTCGTGCTCCAAGTGTACCTGCAAACACGGTTTTCTTCTGAAAACCCAAGTGCATGCAAAGCAAACACGGCATATCACTAAAGCGCACAGGAGAGCAGAGCACCTCTGAGTAGAAAGCATGTAAAGGATAGCTAGTTGGGAACATTATTTTAAAACGTTTCTATGGATATGAGTTATCCCAGGGAGCCCGTTTGGTACCTGCATTCAAAGGCAATTCATTATTCGACATCCAACCTTTAACAGAAGGTTCACAGTAAGATCCCCGGAAACGGCATTCCCCTGGTGACTTTTCAATGCTCAGATTTCAGTATCGATACAGCTTGGTAAGCAGTCAGGAGAGGGGCGGCTCAGAGGCTGAAAGCACACAGGTCAGGGCCCTCCTGTGTCCGACAGCCTCACCTGGGCCTCGCTTTCTGCACTGCCCAGGGCTGCTCATGAGATTGTGCCGAAACGGATCTGTGCACGCCAAACAGCTCTCAGCAGGGGCTCAACAGCCAGAAGCCGTTCCACCACACCGTCATCCCCCTTCTAACCAGAGAACACCCGATACAGAAACAGGAGAAACAGGTATTAAGTGAGTTGGCAAAGCCAAAATCCACCCGGATCTACCACTCCAAAACAAACATACACCACACTGCCCAATATTGATGGGAGCCAAAAACATGGAAGTCCTGAGAGCCCACACTGACCACAGCCAGACACCACTTCTGCAAGAACCAAGCACGCGCCTAGAGATCGCCCGTGATGACCCAGGAGAGCAGCTTGGAGCAGAGACAAACGTGAAGGAGAGGCACAGGGGCCAGGGTGCTGGGTGTGCCCGTCTGTGTGACCTCACTGAGATTGCTGACCTCTTGCCCTTGGTGTCCGTCCTGTGGAGGAGGTAGCCCCCAAATCCCTGCCTCCCTTCAGCGCTGACGGAGGCTGCCCTGAAGCCTCCCCAGGGCTGAGACCGCTTCGAAATCCTGTCAACTGCACACCCACATAAGCACACAAATAAACAAAGTGTCAAGTACGCAGACAGGAAAAGAAAAGTATGCCAATCCTCCCCTATCCAACAGGCATTGAAAAAGGAACAGGAAAATTGTGGTAGTCTTGAAACCACCACCAGCTATCACGTCCTGTTGAGATGTTTTAGCCAATCAGGAACATCTCTTTACCAAGCACCTGTGTGTTTAGGAAGTCCGTTGACAGATTCCAAACAACCTCGGAGCCTGCGACCTGACCCCCATTCTACGCGCATCACCTCTCCGGCGGAACAAGCCCTGGACACCATTCAGATGGTGAGGAACAGGAACAAGGGTAGCTTGCCCTCACCACCACCAAACAAGCTCGACCCTGAGGAGCCCGGAGAACAGCGACGTTTGCTTAGACGCTTTCCCACTGACCTTGTCAGAGCGAACGTTCCCATCCCACGCCACCCAGTGTTTGACTCTCCCTGGGATGCCAGCAGCCGCCAACCCTCACAACTCACAAGCTGGAAACAGAGGCCAAGCTGACAGGAGGGAGGCCTCTCTCCATCCCCTACTGAATTCGCTCAGGACACGGAGGTTCCCAAACACACACGGCCCCGGGTATTCCACACCTGGAGAACATTCTAACAACAGACGCTGCAAAGACGTTCCCCTAAAGAGAAACTCAGTTTCTAACTTCCCTTAGGGAAAAATAGGAGGCCCAGAACTTTCCAGAAAATCAAGCCTGGGAGGAAGCCCCTCACCTCTGGCACTTCCTAAACCTGCCTTCCCGCAGGTGCTCAGGGATGTCCCCGCGCCAGCCCCGACCAGCCCCGACCACCCAGGACGGCAGCAGGGCTCAGGCAGCCAGCACCTGGGCAGCAGGCGAAGCAACCCCAGGGTGAAAACGTCATCCCAGGCACCACTTCCCGGAGCCCCTCAGCAAGAAAAACAGAGGCGGGACCAGAACCGAGGGCTGACTCGAGGCTGGGGAGCCACAGACCCGCACAGCTCAATCATCGGACACGCTCTGCTGTGGACAGAGGAGCCCAGCCCAGGGAGAGGCCAGCACAGAGATCCTCGTGCCGGCTCCACGGGCCAGCATCCCCCAGGGCTGCAAGTTTGCGATCACAGCTTCAGAATCGGGTTCCAGAATCTTCCGGAATCAAAGACACACCCAACTGTAAAGCTGCCAGGACAGCAGGGCCCAGGAGCAGGCTCAGGGGAGGAGCAGGTAGAAACCCCACACACAGCACACACGTGTGCATGCTTACTCCACACATGCCACCCCTTCACCCGATACTATACACGCAAACGCCTCTATGCACTCCATACACACCCTCAAATACACTCACCAAATGTGATGCGTGTACACACTCCACACACCCTCCAACATACACGACACACGCATGAACACGCTCACTCCACACACACCTGCTAAATACACTCACCACACACGCACAAACGTGACACACGTGCACACTCATTCCAGACCTCACGCCCCTCACCAAGTACACAGGGGCACACATCCCCAAGTCCAGCACCTGCAGACTCCACAAGCTTTGGTTTCCCCCACTGTTTCTCTCATCACATGAGATCCACACACACACGTGTCATTTACTGACATCTAACACCCGGGGAGGCCCTTAGACAGAACTGCAGTCACAAGTCGGCTTCATTCAGGCATTCATCACCAGCCCCCGGAAGCCACCTCTCCTGTCCCCACGGGGAGGGGGGGCCGAGACCGCAGGCGTCGCTGGGCTTACAGATCCCCAGGCTGGCAACCCAGCGAAATCAGGAGGGCTCGGCCACGGCCCTGGAGGGAGACGGGTACTGGCTCAGGTATGCGGCACACGGGTCCTCATTTCCATGCGGCGTCACCTACGACAGCGTCGGGTGAAAGCCAGTGGGGCTTGGCATTCCTGGGATAGACGGTCCTGGAATTACAAGGGAAGCTTTTTCACTTCTCCCCTCTGAACACATGAGGTCCATGGTCCCCGCTCACATCCAACCCTGGGAATCGGAATCGGTGACTCCTTGTCCACCTGAGGACCACCCAAGAGGATCCACACACCTGCTGCAACAGCAGCACTGCACCTGGTCCGCAGGGTAGCAAAGCAAATCCCACCTTTTGACGAAAACTGGATTACCCCGACACTGGCAGCCTGCAGTGTGTATATATCGTCAGGCCCCCACATCTGCGGCGCCACCTGCAAGAGGAACACAAACCCTTAGTCCCGGGTTCTCACGATGGCCTGTGAGGTGGATGCTGGCACCTTCTCTCCTCCCAGTGGAGAGGAGAGAAGGCCAGGGCCAGAGCTGGCGTGTCAGGAGGGTCAGGGTTCAAAAACCCCATCATCCACCTCACACAGCAGCCCTGACCGTTCAAGTGACTTCTATCATCAGCCTGAAAATGGACCACAGTTACCAGTAATTCTGAGTGCTGTTCCTTCTGACGTCAGACATTTCGCTAGAAAGATTTTGCCAAATCTGCTTTCAAAATCCTATGCTATGAAATGTCTAACGAAAATCTGAGCTGTGAAATAAAGCACACATTTCAATGAATCCCAAAATGACTATCCCGAAGGAAGTTGTAACTTGAAGTGAAAAATACCCTCTAAAAGACATCAGCCAGAATTACCTGCCATCATTACTGATCCCATATGATTAATGAATTCTACAGCATCCTCTCAGATATAAACTTAAAACCATGAGCTGAATGCACATGTTAGCACAACCAAAGTTCTGCTTTCATAAGCAGCACAGGCGTCTCTGGAGAGGATTTTAATTGGGACTACAATGCGCACGGTGGTGGTAAGAGGTTTCATGCCGGCTGTTCTCCAAGGTGCAACACAGAAACACCACTAACCTCGAAGACACCTTTGTAACGAGATGATGAGAGACGATGTGGACAGAATACTGGAAATATTTGAAAAGGAGAAACAATGCAAGGAAAGAATCTTATCAGTTACCCTTTAACACCCTTAGAAAAACCCGATTTCTCTTTTGGGATGATTAAAGAAGAAAACGACATTTCTGGATTTTTCTTTTTCTTGTCTTTTTTTACATTTTCCTTTCTGAGACAGGGTCTTGGCTCTGTCACCAAGACTGGAGTACAGTGGAGCAATCACAGCTCACCGTAGCCTTAAGTGTTCTTCCCACCTCGGACTCCAGAGTAGCAGGGACCACAGGCACGCACCACCATACTCAGCTAATTTTTCTGTTGTGAGAGAGATGGGGTGTCTTGCTCTGTTGTCCAGGCTGCTCTTGAACTCCTTGGCCTCACAAAGTGCTGCGATTACATTACAGGCATAAGCCAGCGTGCCCAACCAACCTTTTTCTTAATTCTATAACAATTACGCCGCATTCAGAGGAAGGATAACTATTAGTGAGAAGAGACTTGGCGAAGCAATATGTTGATACGAAAACAAAATGGTAACAATTCCTCCTTGTGACATTTGAGTTTGAAACTGTTAACATACCAAGCAAAAATGATAGCTCAAATCAGGTTTTACAAAGAAGTCCAATAGATGATGATTCCAATTGTATGTTTGTTTCTAGATCTGAGAAAGTCAGTCATAGCCAACTTCTACAGTTTTGTTGCCATAGACCCAAGATTAAATCACAATGTGCGTGCGAACGTGCCCCAGGGTGCGGCAGGGAACCCCACGCCCACCAAGCACGCATATGCAGAAATATTTTGCCCAAATCTATTTTCCAACATAGAATTAAAGAGGTCCCAGATATACTTCTCTCTCTCCCCACCAAGTATGTGAGGTCAAGTTTATCCTAGTATTCGATAAAAAGGCTCATGTGAAAAAGGGAACAGCAACGCTCAGGCGACCCACGCAGGCCCCGGCAGACGCTCTATAGCAGAAGGGACGCGGCACCGGCAGGGCTGTGGGTGCACCTGCACCCTCGCTAACCTCATGGTGCAAGCACCCGAGGCTCTACAGATTCCACTCCCAGAGTTAGTGGGAAACTCCATCCTAGCACCGGGATGCTCTGCGTTGCTAGATGTACCTGCTTTAAGATATGCATGAACTGTCCTTACTCTACACACGAGACTCACTAGGAGATACTTTCAGATTTATCGGAAAAGAGACATTCCAGCAAATGCATTTCTGTAAGATTCTCTACCACTTTTCACTGGGGGGGGGTGGGGGAGGGGGGAGGGGGGAGGGGGAAAAGGTAACTTGCCTCCAAGGGTTGGAGACAAAGCCGTTACTGCAAGACAAGAGTGCTGCGCACCCCGGGAACCGCTGCGCCACGAGGCACGAGGCACGAGGCACGGCCGTGCACCCCGGACGCAGGAGTAGCACACGAGGCTAGCACAGGTTGACGCCAGCCCTCTCCAGAAGCAGGCCTGTCCCTTCCTCCTCCCCCTCAGCCCCCAGCTCCCTCCAGGCCTCAGTGGCTGCTGACAGGGCAGAGGCCACAACTAGAGGAGGCTCTCAACTCCACCAGGGACAGGAGCCCCGGACGCTGGGGACTCCGCTGCTGCCCTCCGCGCCCACCTCCCTCTGCTCCGCCCTATCTCAGGAGCCAGGCGTGGCCACTTTGACCCTCTCCTTCCCTTCTGTGACTCCTACAAAAACCAGTCCAGCGAGTCCAGGCTGCCTCGCACGCCACGGATGCCCGGCACAGGCCACATGTCCTCATCCAAGCTCCTGGGGCAAGAAGGCTCTTGCAGTATTTCGCTTTCTGGTTGAGCATCCCCAGCCTGAAATCCAAAGTGCTCCGAAGAGCATTTCCTGCGAGTGTCATATGAGGGAGAGCTCGGAATGTTTCAGGTTTCAGAGCATTTTGGAGTAGGGACGCTCAGCCTGAATTTGAACGTCTTTTCAAGGAGGCCACACACTGAAGCCCCCGATGTCCGCCCCACACAATCCCAGCACACCCTCTGAAGTCCCCAGCAACAAGATTTTCTTTCTTCAAAAAAAATAAAAAATAAATAAATAAATAAAAAACCCCAAGTCACATAAACTCACACGCAACCACTGAAGGGGGTTGTGGACACCTGCACAGACTGGATGAAATGGAACTGTCACATCTTTACCAGGGTAATTTCAAGTCATTCCTCAAAACACACACCTGTTTTACTGAGCTGCATTTTAAGGTGAACACACACAAATCATTTCGGGGAAACAAATGTCACTTTGGGCCGTGTGTGGTTTCTTGACTCCTGGGAATAACTCAGCGTTCACACCCTCACTTCTGGATAAGGGAGAAGATGCAAAGAAATCTGTTAAAACAAAGACATGGAAACAAGTTTAAGAAGGGTTTGAAAGGTTCCTCCTGTCCCCCTGGAGGGGAGAGGAGGACGCCTGGAAGGCTTACGGGGGACAGGAGCACAGCCTCCTCGGTGTGCCATGGACGTCGCCTCGCTGAGGGGAGAGGACGATGCCTGGAAGGCTCACGGGGGTGGGAGCACAGCCTCCTCAGTGCTTTCTACACTCAGCAGCTTCAGAGATTCCCGTAGAAGCAGAACGCGTGAGAACCGAGTCCGGAACACACCCCAAGGAAAGGGGATGAGGGGTCAACAAAAGCATTCGCTCATTACCAAGGAGCACGGGCATGACGCCGCTTCAAAGAACGTGTGAAAAAGTCACTCACGGGTGTTTCAGAAAATAAGGGTAGCGTGAGATTGCTCGATCAGTTCAAACAGGCTGCCATCCCCCAGGCCATGAAGCCCCTGAGATGAGCCTCTCACAGTGAACAGAAGTCACTCGCACCTCTGCCAGAGAAAGTCCTACAAGCCGACACGTGACCTCACGAAACCTGGCCTACAGCCCGTCGACCACAGTGAGTCTGACACGGTACATCCCTCCAGATGGTTAAGGACCCCAGCCTTCTCGGCACCAGGGATGGGTATCGCGGAAGACAATTTTTCTGAGGGGTGGTTTTGAAATGCAACTGTTCCACCTCAGGTCAGGCATTGGATCCTCATAAGGAGCACCTCCGAGATCCCTTCACATGCCGTTTACAATAGGGTCCCAGCGCCTAGGAGAATCTAAATGCTGCCGCTGATCCAAGAGGAGGCAGAGCTCAGGCGGTCATGCTCACTTCGCCCGCCACTCACCTCCGGCTATGACCCCGGTCCCTAACAGACCATGGACCAGCACGTGCCAGTCTGCAGTCCAGGACTAAGCCCTACTGGCCAGCACACACACACCAGCCCAGGTGGAGACACTACTCGTGACCCTGGCTGGGCAGGAAGGAAGCCTGAGGGCCATTTCCTGACCAGGATGCCACACCCCCGACCCAAATACAGAGGTTCCCCATAAAAACCCACTGTACACTCACCAGAAAACAGAGCCACACCTGGGCAACACAACAAGACCCCCCCATCCCTGCAACAAAGAAAAGAAAAATTAGCCAGGCATGCTGGTGCGCGCCCCAGGTCCCAGCTGCTCGGGTGACTGAGGGGGGAGGATCGCCTGAGCCAGGGATCACGCCACCGCATGCCAGCCTGGGTGACAGAGCAAGACCCTGTCTCGGAAAATATAAATAAACTAAAAACCAACAGAAACTGGGTGCATGTAGGGTGGAAGAAACGCCGCAGGAGACTAGCGAACGGCACCACAGGGTTTCTATCAGGAAGAACAGCACGTCTCCCAACCAAGTGCTCCCGCCCTCATGAGACCCTGTGCTTGGGAAGCACCAGCGAGGCCACGTGGCTGGCCTCTTCCTGCTTTAAATCAAGTGGAACCAGACGCTGTGATGACACACAGGGACTATGACAAACCCTGGAGGTTCTAACTGAGAAAACAATGACATGTGTGAGTTCCTATGACAACGTCTCAAAACAATGGAAGGAGGGTACCGTTTGCAGATAAGACAACTTCTGAAGTCTATTCAAGTGTTACCTCTTGGGAAAATAGGGAAGACTCATTTTCTCCATAGACAGCGCACACACAGCACTTTGCCACACATAATACAAGGCGGTTTATGGCAGTGGCCGCATATTTTCACGTGTATCACCTTTTGGGCATCTTCTAGGTTTGCTAGAGCCGGCGGCTACTTTTATTCCCCACAAAACACACAGAAATGCATGAGCATTATCTCCTCTCATGGAGCATCTACACTAATAGGAAGAAGAATGTCGTGCTCCAAGTGTACCTGCAAACACGGTTTTCTTCTGAAAACCCAAGTGCATGCAAAGCAAACACGGCATATCACTAAAGCGCACAGGAGAGCAGAGCACCTCTGAGTAGAAAGCATGTAAAGGATAGCTAGTTGGGAACATTATTTTAAAACGTTTCTATGGATATGAGTTATCCCAGGGAGCCCGTTTGGTACCTGCATTCAAAGGCAATTCATTATTCGACATCCAACCTTTAACAGAAGGTTCACAGTAAGATCCCCGGAAACGGCATTCCCCTGGTGACTTTTCAATGCTCAGATTTCAGTATCGATACAGCTTGGTAAGCAGTCAGGAGAGGGGCGGCTCAGAGGCTGAAAGCACACAGGTCAGGGCCCTCCTGTGTCCGACAGCCTCACCTGGGCCTCGCTTTCTGCACTGCCCAGGGCTGCTCATGAGATTGTGCCGAAACGGATCTGTGCACGCCAAACAGCTCTCAGCAGGGGCTCAACAGCCAGAAGCCGTTCCAGCACACCGTCATCCCCCTTCTAACCAGAGAACACCCGATACAGAAACAGGAGAAACAGGTATTAAATGAGTTGGCAAAGCCAAAATCCACCCGGATCTACCACTCCAAAACAAACATACACCACACTGCCCAATATTGATGGGAGCCAAAAACATGGAAGTCCTGAGAGCCCACACTGACCACAGCCAGACACCACTTCTGCAAGAACCAAGCACGCACCTAGAGATCGCCCGTGATGACCCAGGAGAGCAGCCTGGAGCAGAGACAAACGTGAAGGAGAGGCACAGGGGCCAGGGTGCTGGGTGTGCCCGTCTGTGTGACCTCACTGAGATTGCTGACCTCTGGCCCTTGGTGTCCGTCCTGTGGAGGAGGTAGCCCCCAAATCCCTGCCTCCCTTCAGCGCTGACGGAGGCTGCCCTGAAGCCTCCCCAGGGCTGAGACCGCTTCGAAATCCTGTCAACTGCACACCCACATAAGCACACAAATAAACAAAGTGTCAAGTACGCAGACAGGAAAAGAAAAGTATGCCAATCCTCCCCTATCCAACAGGCATTGAAAAAGGAACAGGAAAATTGTGGTAGTCTTGAAACCACCACCAGCTATCACGTCCTGTTGAGATGTTTTAGCCAATCAGGAACATCTCTTTACCAAGCACCTGTGTGTTTAGGAAGTCCGTTGACAGATTCCAAACAACCTCGGAGCCTGCGACCTGACCCCCATTCTACGCGCATCACCTCTCCGGCGGAACAAGCCCTGGACACCATTCAGATGGTGAGGAACAGGAACAAGGGTAGCTTGCCCTCACCACCACCAAACAAGCTCGACCCCGAGGAGCCCGGAGAACAGCGACGTTTGCTTAGACGCTTTCCCACTGACCTTGTCAGAGCGAACGTTCCCATCCCACGCCACCCAGTGTTTGACTCTCCCTGGGATGCCAGCAGCCGCCAACCCTCACAACTCACAAGCTGGAAACAGAGGCCAAGCTGACAGGAGGGAGGCCTCTCTCCATCCCCTACTGAATTCGCTCAGGACACGGAGGTTCCCAAACACACACGGCCCCGGGTATTCCACACCTGGAGAACATTCTAACAACAGACGCTGCAAAGACGTTCCCCTAAAGAGAAACTCAGTTTCTAACTTCCCTTAGGGAAAAATAGGAGGCCCAGAACTTTCCAGAAAATCAAGCCTGGGAGGAAGCCCCTCACCTCTGGCACTTCCTAAACCTGCCTTCCCGCAGGTGCTCAGGGATGTCCCCGCGCCAGCCCCGTCCACCCAGGACGGCAGCAGGGCTCAGGCAGCCAGCACCTGGGCAGCAGGCGAAGCAACCCCAGGGTGAAAACGTCATCCCAGGCACCACTTCCCGGAGCCCCTCAGCAAGAAAAACAGAGGCGGGACCAG
The DNA here is from genome assembly GCF_047675955.1 of Chlorocebus sabaeus. Taxonomy (NCBI): domain Eukaryota; kingdom Metazoa; phylum Chordata; class Mammalia; order Primates; family Cercopithecidae; genus Chlorocebus; species Chlorocebus sabaeus. The sequence goes on from NW_027327845.1 coordinate 142,098, forward strand.
AACCGAGGGCTGACTCGAGGCTGGGGAGCCACAGACCCGCACAGCTCAATCATCGGACACGCTCTGCTGTGGACAGAGGAGCCCAGCCCAGGGAGAGGCCAGCACAGAGATCCTCGTGCCGGCTCCACGGGCCAGCGTCCCCCAGGGCTGCAAGTTTGCGATCACAGCTTCAGAATCGGGTTCCAGAATCTTCCGGAATCAAAGACACACCCAACTGTAAAGCTGCCAGGACAGCAGGGCCCAGGAGCAGGCTCAGGGGAGGAGCAGGTAGAAACCCCACACACAGCACACACGTGTGCATGCTTACTCCACACATGCCACCCCTTCACCCGATACTATACACGCAAACGCCTCTATGCACTCCATACACACCCTCAAATACACTCACCAAATGTGATGCGTGTACACACTCCACACACCCTCCAACATACACGACACACGCATGAACACGCTCACTCCACACACACCTGCTAAATACACTCACCACACACGCACAAACGTGACACACGTGCACACTCATTCCAGACCTCACGCCCCTCACCAAGTACACAGGGGCACACATCCCCAAGTCCAGCACCTGCAGACTCCACAAGCTTTGGTTTCCCCCACTGTTTCTCTCATCACATGAGATCCACACACACACGTGTCATTTACTGACATCTAACACCCGGGGAGGCCCTTAGACAGAACTGCAGTCACAAGTCGGCTTCATTCAGGCATTCATCACCAGCCCCCGGAAGCCACCTCTCCTGTCCCCACGGGGAGGGGGGGGCCGAGACCGCAGGCGTCGCTGGGCTTACAGATCCCCAGGCTGGCAACCCAGCGAAATCAGGAGGGCTCGGCCACGGCCCTGGAGGGAGACGGGTACTGGCTCAGGTATGCGGCACACGGGTCCTCATTTCCATGCGGCGTCACCTACGACAGCGTCGGGTGAAAGCCAGTGGGGCTTGGCATTCCTGGGATAGACGGTCCTGGAATTACAAGGGAAGCTTTTTCACTTCTCCCCTCTGAACACATGAGGTCCATGGTCCCCGCTCACATCTAACCCTGGGAATCGGAATCGGTGACTCCTTGTCCACCTGAGGACCACCCAAGAGGATCCACACACCTGCTGCAACAGCAGCACTGCACCTGGTCCGCAGGGTAGCAAAGCAAATCCCACCTTTTGACGAAAACTGGATTACCCCGACACTGGCAGCCTGCAGTGTGTATATATCGTCAGGCCCCCACATCTGCGGCGCCACCTGCAAGAGGAACACAAACCCTTAGTCCCGGGTTCTCACGATGGCCTGTGAGGTGGATGCTGGCACCTTCTCTCCTCCCAGTGGAGAGGAGAGAAGGCCAGGGCCAGAGCTGGCGTGTCAGGAGGGTCAGGGTTCAAAAACCCCATCATCCACCTCACACAGCAGCCCTGACCGTTCAAGTGACTTCTATCATCAGCCTGAAAATGGACCACAGTTACCAGTAATTCTGAGTGCTGTTCCTTCTGACGTCAGACATTTCGCTAGAAAGATTTTGCCAAATCTGCTTTCAAAATCCTATGCTATGAAATGTCTAACGAAAATCTGAGCTGTGAAATAAAGCACACATTTCAATGAATCCCAAAATGACTATCCCGAAGGAAGTTGTAACTTGAAGTGAAAAATACCCTCTAAAAGACATCAGCCAGAATTACCTGCCATCATTACTGATCCCATATGATTAATGAATTCTACAGCATCCTCTCAGATATAAACTTAAAACCATGAGCTGAATGCACATGTTAGCACAACCAAAGTTCTGCTTTCATAAGCAGCACAGGCGTCTCTGGAGAGGATTTTAATTGGGACTACAATGCGCACGGTGGTGGTAAGAGGTTTCATGCCGGCTGTTCTCCAAGGTGCAACACAGAAACACCACTAACCTCGAAGACACCTTTGTAACGAGATGATGAGAGACGATGTGGACAGAATACTGGAAATATTTGAAAAGGAGAAACAATGCAAGGAAAGAATCTTATCAGTTACCCTTTAACACCCTTAGAAAAACCCGATTTCTCTTTTGGGGTGATTAAAGAAGAAAACGACATTTCTGGATTTTTCTTTTTCTTGTCTTTTTTTTACATTTTCCTTTCTGAGACAGGGTCTTGGCTCTGTCACCAAGACTGGAGTACAGTGGAGCAATCACAGCTCACCGTAGCCTTAAGTGTTCTTCCCACCTCGGACTCCAGAGTAGCAGGGACCACAGGCACGCACCACCATACTCAGCTAATTTTTCTGTTGTGAGAGAGATGGGGTGTCTTGCTCTGTTGTCCAGGCTGCTCTTGAACTCCTTGGCCTCACAAAGTGCTGCGATTACATTACAGGCATAAGCCAGCGTGCCCAACCAACCTTTTTCTTAATTCTATAACAATTACGCCGCATTCAGAGGAAGGATAACTATTAGTGAGAAGAGACTTGGCGAAGCAATATGTTGATACGAAAACAAAATGGTAACAATTCCTCCTTGTGACATTTGAGTTTGAAACTGTTAACATACCAAGCAAAAATGATAGCTCAAATCAGGTTTTACAAAGAAGTCCAATAGATGATGATTCCAATTGTATGTTTGTTTCTAGATCTGAGAAAGTCAGTCATAGCCAACTTCTACAGTTTTGTTGCCATAGACCCAAGATTAAATCACAATGTGCGTGCGAACGTGCCCCAGGGTGCGGCAGGGAACCCCACGCCCACCAAGCACGCATATGCAGAAATATTTTGCCCAAATCTATTTTCCAACATAGAATTAAAGAGGTCCCAGATATACTTCTCTCTCTCCCCACCAAGTATGTGAGGTCAAGTTTATCCTAGTATTCGATAAAAAGGCTCATGTGAAAAAGGGAACAGCAACGCTCAGGCGACCCACGCAGGCCCCGGCAGACGCTCTATAGCAGAAGGGACGCGGCACCGGCAGGGCTGTGGGTGCACCTGCACCCTCGCTAACCTCATGGTGCAAGCACCCGAGGCTCTACAGATTCCACTCCCAGAGTTAGTGGGAAACTCCATCCTAGCACCGGGATGCTCTGCGTTGCTAGATGTACCTGCTTTAAGATATGCATGAACTGTCCTTACTCTACACACGAGACTCACTAGGAGATACTTTCAGATTTATCGGAAAAGAGACATTCCAGCAAATGCATTTCTGTAAGATGCTCTACCTCTTTTCACTGGGGGGGGGGGGGGTTGGGGGAGGGGGGAGGGGGAAAAGGTAACTTGCCTCCAAGGGTTGGAGACAAAGCCGTTACTGCAGGACAAGAGTGCTGCGCACCCCGGGAACCGCTGCGCCACGAGGCACGAGGCACGAGGCACGGCCGTGCACCCCGGACGCAGGAGTAGCACACGAGGCTAGCACAGGTTGACGCCAGCCCTCTCCAGAAGCAGGCCTGTCCCTTCCTCCTCCCCCTCAGCCCCCAGCTCCCTCCAGGCCTCAGTGGCTGCTGACAGGGCAGAGGCCACAACTAGAGGAGGCTCTCAACTCCACCAGGGACAGGAGCCCCGGACGCTGGGGACTCCGCTGCTGCCCTCCGCGCCCACCTCCCTCTGCTCCGCCCTATCTCAGGAGCCAGGCGTGGCCACTTTGACCCTCTCCTTCCCTTCTGTGACTCCTACAAAAACCAGTCCAGCGAGTCCAGGCTGCCTCGCACGCCACGGATGCCCGGCACAGGCCACATGTCCTCATCCAAGCTCCTGGGGCAAGAAGGCTCTTGCAGTATTTCGCTTTCTGGTTGAGCATCCCCAGCCTGAAATCCAAAGTGCTCCGAAGAGCATTTCCTGCGAGTGTCATATGAGGGAGAGCTCGGAATGTTTCAGGTTTCAGAGCATTTTGGAGTAGGGACGCTCAGCCTGAATTTGAACGTCTTTTCAAGGAGGCCACATACTGAAGCCCCCGATGTCCGCCCCACACAATCCCAGCACACCCTCTGAAGTCCCCAGCAACAAGATTTTCTTTCTTCAAAAAAAATAAAAAATAAATAAATAAATAAAAAACCCCAAGTCACATAAACTCACACGCAACCACTGAAGGGGGTTGTGGACACCTGCACAGACTGGATGAAATGGAACTGTCACATCTTTACCAGGGTAATTTCAAGTCATTCCTCAAAACACACACCTGTTTTACTGAGCTGCATTTTAAGGTGAACACACACAAATCATTTCGGGGAAACAAATGTCACTTTGGGCCGTGTGTGGTTTCTTGACTCCTGGGAATAACTCAGCGTTCACACCCTCACTTCTGGATAAGGGAGAAGATGCAAAGAAATCTGTTAAAACAAAGACATGGAAACAAGTTTAAGAAGGGTTTGAAAGGTTCCTCCTGTCCCCCTGGAGGGGAGAGGAGGACGCCTGGAAGGCTTACGGGGGACAGGAGCACAGCCTCCTCGGTGTGCCATGGACGTCGCCTCGCTGAGGGGAGAGGACGATGCCTGGAAGGCTCACGGGGGTGGGAGCACAGCCTCCTCAGTGCTTTCTACACTCAGCAGCTTCAGAGATTCCCGTAGAAGCAGAACGCGTGAGAACCGAGTCCGGAACACACCCCAAGGAAAGGGGATGAGGGGTCAACAAAAGCATTCGCTCATTACCAAGGAGCACGGGCATGACGCCGCTTCAAAGAACGTGTGAAAAAGTCACTCACGGGTGTTTCAGAAAATAAGGGTAGCGTGAGATTGCTCGATCAGTTCAAACAGGCTGCCATCCCCCAGGCCATGAAGCCCCTGAGATGAGCCTCTCACAGTGAACAGAAGTCACTCGCACCTCTGCCAGAGAAAGTCCTACAAGCCGACACGTGACCTCACGAAACCTGGCCTACAGCCCGTCGACCACAGTGAGTCTGACACGGTACATCCCTCCAGATGGTTAAGGACCCCAGCCTTCTCGGCACCAGGGATGGGTATCGCGGAAGACAATTTTTCTGAGGGGTGGTTTTGAAATGCAACTGTTCCACCTCAGGTCAGGCATTGGATCCTCATAAGGAGCACCTCCGAGATCCCTTCACATGCCGTTTACAATAGGGTCCCAGCGCCTAGGAGAATCTAAATGCTGCCGCTGATCCAAGAGGAGGCAGAGCTCAGGCGGTCATGCTCACTTCGCCCGCCACTCACCTCCGGCTATGACCCCGGTCCCTAACAGACCATGGACCAGCACGTGCCAGTCTGCAGTCCAGGACTAAGCCCTACTGGCCAGCACACACACACCAGCCCAGGTGGAGACACTACTCGTGACCCTGGCTGGGCAGGAAGGAAGCCTGAGGGCCATTTCCTGACCAGGATGCCACACCCCCGACCCAAATACAGAGGTTCCCCATAAAAACCCACTGTACACTCACCAGAAAACAGAGCCACACCTGGGCAACACAACAAGACCCCCCCATCCCTGCAACAAAGAAAAGAAAAATTAGCCAGGCATGCTGGTGCGCGCCCCAGGTCCCAGCTGCTCGGGTGACTGAGGGGGGAGGATCGCCTGAGCCAGGGATCACGCCACCGCATGCCAGCCTGGGTGACAGAGCAAGACCCTGTCTCGGAAAATATAAATAAACTAAAAACCAACAGAAACTGGGTGCATGTAGGGTGGAAGAAACGCCGCAGGAGACTAGCGAACGGCACCACAGGGTTTCTATCAGGAAGAACAGCACGTCTCCCAACCAAGTGCTCCCGCCCTCATGAGACCCTGTGCTTGGGAAGCACCAGCGAGGCCACGTGGCTGGCCTCTTCCTGCTTTAAATCAAGTGGAACCAGACGCTGTGATGACACACAGGGACTATGACAAACCCTGGAGGTTCTAACTGAGAAAACAATGACATGTGTGAGTTCCTATGACAACGTCTCAAAACAATGGAAGGAGGGTACCGTTTGCAGATAAGACAACTTCTGAAGTCTATTCAAGTGTTACCTCTTGGGAAAATAGGGAAGACTCATTTTCTCCATAGACAGCGCACACACAGCACTTTGCCACACATAATACAAGGCGGTTTATGGCAGTGGCCGCATATTTTCACGTGTATCACCTTTTGGGCATCTTCTAGGTTTGCTAGAGCCGGCGGCTACTTTTATTCCCCACAAAACACACAGAAATGCATGAGCATTATCTCCTCTCATGGAGCATCTACACTAATAGGAAGAAGAATGTCGTGCTCCAAGTGTACCTGCAAACACGGTTTTCTTCTGAAAACCCAAGTGCATGCAAAGCAAACACGGCATATCACTAAAGCGCACAGGAGAGCAGAGCACCTCTGAGTAGAAAGCATGTAAAGGATAGCTAGTTGGGAACATTATTTTAAAACGTTTCTATGGATATGAGTTATCCCAGGGAGCCCGTTTGGTACCTGCATTCAAAGGCAATTCATTATTCGACATCCAACCTTTAACAGAAGGTTCACAGTAAGATCCCCGGAAACGGCATTCCCCTGGTGACTTTTCAATGCTCAGATTTCAGTATCGATACAGCTTGGT